>NC_054740.1:31553403-31663403 GCF_018143015.1 Lytechinus variegatus
AAAAAATATCCAAGGTAAACAATTTAATGATAAAAGAAATCTTAATTGGTAAAACAAAATGTCACAAGTGGAAAAATAAAGTCAGTTTAAAATCATGTTCATTTTGTTTCATTTAATGCAAACATCACTTGTAAAAGACATGTTCAATTATATCACTGTCAAAGATGTAGTACAAAAACATAAACTTAGCACTAACTAAAATTCTAGCTCTACTAGATCCAAAGCATATGAACAATAATAATAATATAGGGTATTTATATTGCGCACATATCCACCTTGTTAGGTGCTCAAGGCGCTCCTATTACCCGGCTAAGCTAGGCGTTAATAGCACACACAGCTTTTTAAGGAATTACTTCCTACTGGTACCCATTTACCTCACCTGGGTTGAGTGCAGCACACTGTGGATTAGTTTCTTGCTGAAGGAAATTACGCCATGGCTGGGATTCGAACCCACGACCCTCTGTTTCAAAGTCCGAAGACTAATCCACTGGGCCACAACGTTCCACATGATGATGAATCTCTATTCATCATTAATATTATACAGAGATAATTCAGAATAACCCACACAGAGGAGTTTGAATTTTGAATGGATAGAGGGCAAAAAAATATTGGTAAAATGATATTGTCAAACCTGTAATAGCGACCATCTCTAAAGTAAGCACCTGCCTACAGTGACCACTTAAACCAATTACTCTGGAGGCACATCATGTGCATAAGAACCTGATAACAATCACTTGCCTATAAAGGCAATATTTTATGTTTCGATTGGACGGCCACTACACACAGTTTTCACAGACTGTAAATTCATTTTATGACATTAAATAATTTTTACACATTGGATGTTCCTGTACCTTTGGTCTGTTCAAGCTCGATGGTGCTGTCTTTGGTCTGCTGGTGTCTATCCGTAAATCGTCAAATTCATCTGACCCTTGAACCCTCGGACTGCTCTGCTGGGAGGTCATCTGGAAGGTCACTTGATTGTTCTTCCTCCTTCCTGGAGGGTCAGAGTAAAACTTGATTGCATCTGCTGAGAATTTCAGCTCTGGACGCTTGTATAGCTGCTTGCCTGCTCCTTTGAAGTGCTGCAATGTGAATGAAGAGAGAGAAAGAAAGAAAAAGAGAGCAAAAGACAGAAAAGGAAAGAACGAGAGAGATATTCTTTAAATGATGTAATTATCTCTACTCAGTCACGATGTAATGTAATAAGAATAATCGCTATTAAATGCAATTATGTAAGATATAGTGCTATGAAGTCATTGTAGTTGGGAGCTAATCACAGTGGGATTAAAAACAAACTTTAAAATCAGGTGAAAATTTGCTGTGAATATACAGTGCGTCAAAAAAAAAGAAACCCAGATATATCAATGATTTATCATAGCTTTATCATATTAAAAGGACAAATGACCTACCAATGTAAAGCTTAGAATATCCTCTTTTATCTGAAATAAAAGAATGAAACCTTTGGAAGAAGACAGCTTAAATGTGAAAACAGAACTAGCAAATCAATGATGTGGAGCTCATTTGGCATCTCGCAATGAAATTTAACACAATTTTAATTTCAGCCCAGTTGACCCTTTAGTGAATTATACTGGTGACATAAATTGAGGATATAGAATTGAAATTGATGAAGAAATGACATAGAAGCATTTTTTGTGATCTATGAATAATTTCATATGAATTAAGTATAAATAACTTTCTAGTCAAAATTTCATAACTCTGTGTAGAACCTTGGTGAACCTCATGTACATGTAGCTCTCAGATGGAACAGAAATAATCAAAATCAATAAACAGGTATATAAGTAATTTTTGTGAGTTTTGAAAATATATGAATAAATTAGCATATTTAATGAATTTCAAAATTCTGTGTTGAAATTTTGGATCACCACCTGAGCTATCATATAAAGCAAACAAAATTGAAATTGATAAACAAATGAAGAATTTTTTTGTGTGATTTATGAATAAATTTTGCATAAATTAGCATAAATAATTTTCCAGAAATTTTTTTTAAAATTTTGTGACAAGTTTGGTAAACCTCAGGCAGCTATACCAGATGGAAGAAAAAAAATCAAAATCTGTCGACAAATAAAGAAGAGGCATTTTCTGTGATTTATGAATAAATTTCGCATAAATTTGCATAAATAATTTTTACTGAAAATTTTAAAATTCTGTGTAGAAGTTTGGTGAACCTTATGAAGTTCTACCAGTTGAAAGAAAAAACAAATAAAATCGGTCTACAATTAAAGAAGAAAAAGCATTTTTTTGTAAATTTTGAAAAAAATGTGCATAAATTCAAAATTCTGTCTAAACGTTTTGAATCCCCCACCTAGTGCTATCATATAAAGCAAACAGAATTGAAATCGGACTTGAAATGGCGAAGAAGTAGCATTTTGAAATTGTGGACGGATGACAGACCCCACGCCAGGCCACGGCATAAGCTCATTTGATCCTTCGGGCTGGATGAGCTAAAAATCGAAGAAACAGATCAACGAAAGTTTGAGAAAAATCGGACAAATAATGAGAAAGTTATGAGCATTTGAATATTGTGATCACTAATGCTATGGAGATCCTCACATTGGCAATGCGACAAATATATGTGATGCCACTTGTGAACAACTCTCCTCATTACTTTAGTATATATTTCACTTAAACTGCCTCTTTCATCACATCTATCGGTAGATCATGTGTTCTTTCTATAGGATGGCATGTTATATAGATTTTCAAAGAATACATCATGGATAAAGAGTTTGTATCACCATTAGAAAAAGCAAGAAGATATTTTTTTGGTATTTTATAGTCCATCAAAGGAAGAGTAGTTCACATGTGACATCACACATCCTTGTCTCATTGCAAATGGGAAGATCTCCATAGCATTAGTGATTGCAATATTCAAATGCTCATAACTTTCTCATTATTTGTCCGATTTTTCTCAAACTTTCTTTGATTTTTCTGTTTTGACAGAAGCCTACTTGTTCTGAAGGTTTCATTCCCCTTTAATTAGATTATTCCTCATTCACCCATTAGTGAGCAAAAACAATTTGAAAAAAGGATACCAAAAACTCATTTGGCAGGGGTGTCTCAATTTCAAAAGAAAACCACGTGCCTAAAAAGTTCATCATCTGCTCTTTTATTTGATACCTTAATCACAGAAAATGGTCAAGAAGTATAAAAGTTCTGTTCCCTCGAAACAATGCTTGTATTTCCATTATTTCATCAAATACATATCACATGTTGTCATCGGTTTCCCACAGAAGTTACTGCAAAGATAACATAAGACTTAATGCATGGCCGATCGTCAAAAAAACACAGTGTCAAGTGAGTCTGAATGCTAGCTTGTAAAAACTCTTCATTTCATAAAATTGTTGAAATTCAAGCCTTATTTCAAATAACAAGAACTTTGTTATTTCTTGACCATTTTCTGAGGTATCATATTAAAGAGCAGATATTGAATTTTATTAAAATGTGGTTTTCTTTTTGAAAAACCAGATACAGCCCTCCAAGCGAATTCTTGTATCTCCTCTGCAAATTGTTTTTGCTCACTCATGCGTGAATGAGAAATAATTTCAGATGAAAGGGGAAATTAAGCTTTACAATGGTAGGTTATTTGTCTATTGAAATCACAACTTAATCATTAATCTCGGTTTCGTTTTTTGTGAGATGCACTGTATACGGCAAAAGTGTATATTACCAACTACTAAATTACAGAACAGGACAGAATTCTCTTTTTTTTTAATTGTAGACCAGAAAGACAGATATTCAAAAAAGGATGAGAATTTATACAGGATTTACTATTAAAAGAAAAACAAAAAATCAAAATAATAATGAAAATTTATGTAGCCCTGCTCAGGCAAAATATACAGGCCTATATACAGTGCATCCCACAAAAAAACGAAACCGAGATTTATCGATGATTTATCATCACTTAATCACAAATACAATAGACAAATGACCTAACATTGTAAAGCTTAGAATCTCCTCTTTCATCTAATTCTAAAATTACTTAGATTATTTCTCATTCACGCATGAGTGAGCAAAAACAATTTGAAGAGGGGATACCAAAAAGTCATTTGGCGGGCTGTATCTGGGTTTCAAAAAGAAAACCACATTTTTAAAAAGTTCAATAACTGCTCTTTAATTTGATACCACAATTACAGAAAATGGTCAAGAAATAACAAAGTTCTGGTTATTTGAAATAAGGCTTGAATTTCAATAATTTCATAAAATGAAGAGGTTTTACAGGTTAGCGTTCAAACTCACTTGACACTCCGTCTTGTTGACGATCAGCCATGCATTAAGTTTCTTGTTCACCATGCGATAGCTTCTGTGGGAAACCGGTGAAAACATGTTTATCTAATGAAAAATACAAGCCTTATTTCAAATAACCAGAACTTTGTTATTTCTTGACCATTTTTTGTGAGTAAGGTATCAAAAAAAAGAGCAGATATTGAACTTCTTAGGCATGTGATTTTCTTTTTGAAATTCAGATACCCCCCCCCCCCCCCGGCCGCCAAATGAGTTTTTGGTATCCTTTCTTCAAATTGTTTCTGCTCACTCATGCGTGAATGAGGAATAATCTAAGTAACATCAGATAAAAGACGAGATTCTAAGCTTTACATTGGTAGGTTATTTGTCTATTGTATTCGTGATTAAGTTATGATAAATCATCGATAAATCTCTGTTTTGTTTTTTCTGGGACGCACTGTATATATATTTTTATTCCGTTTAGTGGCCTACTTTAGACAAACTACTGCCTAAATCTGCTACATGTACGTTGGATAAGCTTTAACATAGCAGTGAAAGGGGATTTTCCTGGGGTTCTTTTTTTAAACTTCAAGTGCTCTTTTAAGGTTTCAGGGGCAAAATCATCCCGAGCACCCATACATTTTTCCCTGGTCCTGCTAAAAAAGGTCAGTATATCCATTCATCCAGCGTAGTGGCTAATGGGAGCTACTGATGTCATATACCAGAATCACTATTCACTATGAAATGAATAATGGAAAAAAAAAGGTGACGTTTGGGAACAAACTTATTCACAGGCGATATGGAAACTTACCGGTTCACAATGCAAGACTTCCTTATTGAGTTGATACCAATGGTAGACTTTCTTCAAGTCATCTCTTTGCTTTAAGCCACTAGCCCTACAGAGAATTAAAAAAATATGTACATGTACAAGTATGTTTTCAAACTTGATAAACAATAAGGATGTCAAGTAAAACAGTTTTCCACTAACCCTGCTTAAAAATAAACCTTATTTACAATTAGCATAAACTGAATTTGATTTTTTTTTCATGTAGCACAACAACATGCAGTTCAGTGCTACATGTTTAATCATGGACCTAAATAGGTCCATGGTTTAACAAAATGTAAGTTCTTCACTTTATTTCATTCAAACTTTGTGTTACATATAATTTTCCTTAAAAAGGTTTAAATTACACCATCACTCCACTTTTTTTTTTATAACTTAGAGCTGTTTAAATAATACCAAGATAAACACCATTTCAATGTTACTGAAGGCTAAAGGCACCCCAGAGAAAAGATCCAGACACTTTGCTCAGATTCACACACACACTAAAGTGAGAATAAATTGAATGAATAGGAAGTCAATGCACCTGCTGAGCAATCAAAGCATGTGGTATAATTTGTCATCTCATTATTGGCTTTCAAACTGGCTTTCAACTAGAAATCAATAAATCATACACCTCCTTGGATGCACCATGATTTTACAATAAAAGTGAAAAGGCAATGAAATCACAGTGTATGTGTTGATTAATGAAAGTCAATAATTGCTTGCCTGGATGATGCTTTGCTCGCATCTTCAACACTTGCATTTGTAATCTGCGAACTTGGGTGTGTTTTGCATGCAAGAATAAATTGAATTCACCTCGTACAGGGCTAACTAATACCCTTTTCATAAACCTATCCTCCGATTAGCCGCCTAAGAGTAATGCGGATAATTCAATAAAAATTGCGTTCATAAACTCCGAAAATAAGCCGCATTATTTTCACGAGTTCCCGTCCTGAAAAAGGCGAATAATCGCCATGACAACTGGACACGCCCCCTCCGATGTGGTTGTGTTGGAAAAGGGTGACCTTGTGACCGCACCATGGCAATTATCTGCATTATTTGGAAATGCGTTCATAAACTCAAAATCTTGTCCCGATGCTGCTATTATGCGGATAATAGCAGCATCAGAGTAATGCGGATAACTCTTGTCCTCCTCCAATTTTACGACCAAATTATGCTGCTATTAGCCGCCTAATTCATTTTAATGGGGTTTATGAAAGGGGTATAAATCCTTCAGTCTTGATATTGTGTTCCATGATTTAATCACATTTCTTTTCTCTTTGTGTTGGTACCAAGGAAGTAAAAAATTCATATGGTGGTTTATAGTAGTCTAGTGAGGAGATGTATAAAGAAGATAACAATTTAAACATCACACAATTGAAGAGTTTTTTTAATGGGGAGAGGCGCAAGTTGTGCTACATGTTCACTGTTTTGTTCTTATTAACTGCATTGATATTCCACCTGAAATGCCATATTTCACTAGAAATGAATCAGATTATTTTCTAATGGATATGGATTTAAACGTCAATTAAGATACTAAAAAAGATAAAATATTTGACAATTTAGATTAAAGGAGAATGAAACCATTGGAACAAGATAGCTTGTGTGAAAACAGAAAAATCAAAGAAACAGATCAACAAAAGTTTGAGAAAAATCGGACAAATAATGAGAAAGTTATGAGCATTTGAATATTGCGATCACTATTGCTAAGGAGATAGCAAATTGGCAATGCGACAAAGATGTGTGATGTCACTTGTGAACAACTCTCCCCATTACTTTAGTATATATTTCACTTGAATTGCCTCTTTTATCACATCTATCCATAGATCATGTGTTCTTTCTACATGAGGGCATGTAATACATATATTTTAAGAATACATCATGGATAAAGAGTTTGTATCATCATAAGAAAAAGCAAAAAGAGACATTTTGAGGGTATTTTATAGTCCACCAAAGGGAAAGTTGTTCATCAGTGACATCACACATCCTTGTCGCATTGCCAATGGGAGGATCTCCATAGCATTAGTGATTGCAATATTCAAATGCTCATAACTTTCTCATTATTTGTCCGATTTTTCTCAAACTTTCTTTATTCTTATTCCTTGATTTTTCTGTTTCTACACAAGCCTATTTGTTCCAAAGGTTTCATTCCCCTTTAATAGATAGACTGATTATTACATTGTATTGTCATGGAATACTTAAGATCAATGCTTTGGGTTGAGCAAAAATATACATATGTCCAGACATTTTCTGAGTCATTCAATATGGAACACATATACTTTGACTGAACCCTGTGATTGCAATTTTCAGTAGAAAAGAATCTATTTGAAGCTCGTATTTGCAAAGACCATGAAAAAGAGTTCTACAAATAATGGTTTGGCACAAAACAAACATTGTTATCAAAGAACTGAAAGGAGCATTAATGGGGGCCAGTCAAATAATATTGCTGTACACACATGTGTCCAAAAAACATGTTTAAAGTGATTTTTTTTCAGTTTTGGACATGGGTCCAAAATGTGTAAAGCCAGCAGAAAACTTGTTTAGGGGGTATTTGGAAATAATTTGGCCATGCATGTGTAAAGCAATACATTTGACTGGCCCCCTGGGCATTCAGGGCAGAGTTTATATCAAAGGATTTTAGATGTAGGTAATCATGATGGCTACACATACATATGATTCCAAGCTTTCAACCTACATGCATGTACAAGAAGAGCACCCCAGTATTATGACCAAAAAAAAAGAAGAATGTTTGCCCTTTATTTTCCATTTTACAAAATGATGGTAGCCTAACTATGAAATTCTTAATATGCCAACTCTAGAACCATTACATTAAGAAAGATTGATACTTTTTCTTCTTTAGAAGGATTGTAACTTGTCCCGGGTAATTAATTTAGTGACTAAAAATCAAGTTAATTCAATTCAATTCAGTTCAATTCAATTCAATTCAATTTTAATTCAATTCAATTCAATTCAATTCAATTCAATTCTGGTTTTATTGTGAAAATGGTACATGACAAAAGTTTGAAGACTCATATTATCATATTTACAAAGTAAAAATGTACATGTATATTATTAAAAGATTACAATATATCACAAATCTAGTGCTAGACAAATAATCAACAAATAAAGCCAGAAAAAATAATTTTGGACAATCTCAAAAAACGATTAAAATATTGATTGAAATTATAACATTGTAAAACTATCATCGTCAAGATTAAATCAGCAAAGTTGCGAGTATTAAAAATATATATAATTAACATTAACACTTTTAAAATATCATCATATTTAAAACTATTTAAAACCCATGCAAAACCCATTACCCACTACAAAATGCAAACATTTGATGAAATCAATGTGCAATTTATTAAGTCACAACATTTTCATGAATTGACCAAATATTCATTGACAGATACTAAGAGACTGTAATAATAATTGTCAAAAACCAAAACATTTTCAGTATGTTACTGCTAGGATAACGATGGGCATTGTATTATTATAAGCAAAAGGTCTTAAACTGGAAAATTTAACAAGTCACTACCCCTTCCAATGCCAGTCAAGTGGCATTACTTTTCTCATAGGCCTTTATATGCACCAATCATTTTCAAAAAAATTAGGCCTACAATGTAGTCAACTGATGTGTACCATAAATTTATTATGTTTAATACAGTGCATGTATCATGGCAGTTTATATTGAATATTTCAAAACTTTATTATCTACTTGTAGTCTCTACTTCTATTTAACAATGAATTCATATTCTAAAAATGTTTTTGAAAAGTACCAAAATTTGACAACACATTATTTACATATTTACCTGCTAACTTCCATCAACATCCGCAGCAAGATTCTAAAGAACTGAGCATCTTCAGCTTGCTGAGCGAGTTGATTCTTGTCTTTCCTCGTTAATGATGATAATTTGGCATCTCGCTGGAAGCGCTCGGCTGACAGTAACATTGTCATAAACTCAGAGAGTTTGGTCAGCTGAAATATGATTGAAATAAAAAAAAACTAATAAGTATTGCAGAGCAAATTAAGAGTTAAATGTAGAAAGAAATTACAATTTGTTACTGAGAATGGTTTACTGACGTCTTTCATAACGGGAAATAATGAAACAAATGACAAGTATTATTATCATTACAGAAGTATCAATGAATATGTCCTCAGATTTGGAGCCATATAAATGCCTATTATTATTATTACTACATGTATGTCTGTCCTTTATACCTGTGGGCAGAGGGTGTACATTATCAGCTCAGATTTTTTTTTCCAATTTTTTTTCTTTCCATGGAGATCATATATCTCTGGTTACTTGACTTTATATCTACATGTAGATCACACCAGTTATAACTCATGCCATCATTTTATAGGAGTAATATAGTATTAAAGTATGATAAAAGTGACACACTTCCAAGTTTGAATAGACCCACTACTAGAACAAAGTATTTAATAATTATCAAGTAGGACCTACATGTATGCAAATTTTAATGTAGGCCTATCATTTTGGAATAAAAGGAAATCTTGATAAGAGGAAGACGATCTCGACAACAGGTGTGCAATAAAAATAGCAAAATTAAATTATAAATTAAGCAAATAATCGGAAAGACTTCCTTATGTCCCCTCTACTAATTTTAAAAAATACTGCTCCCAAACCACGTTCTTTGGTTCTCTTTATCGTCAGACTTCCGGTTGGATCGATCTTGGATTCGAACGGATTTGAACCTCTCACTGCAGAACGAGGCATCTCAAGTATGCTGCCTTACTCACTGAGCTTGCAGGAATTGTTGAAAGCCATGGGTTTCACAACTGTTATCAACCGATTATACGACTATTCTACTCTCCAAGAGTATTGGGGATTTTATTTTTCTGACTAAATAAACCGCTGCCATTGGGGATTACACACACTCAAGATTTTGAAGAAATAAAGCCGTATTTTGGTATGTATCAAACTTTTCCTTCCTAATTAGTCAATACTAAATCTCTTTCTTACTTAGATATGTTAAGAGTCCAGGGGCCGATTGCACGAAAGGGTTTTTGCAAGGACCGTCTTTCGTGTTGCCCATCTTTTATGATGCGCCATGTGAATAGCATTTTAAATAAATCATCTGCAAACAAATTTCATTCGTCCGTCAAAATAACAAAATATTTGTTTATAAAATGATGTGATATATCATGAAATTGTATAAAATTTGATTTAAAAGCAAGCTAACGAATCTTTTTCTTTATCATAAATTTCAGAAACACCCCGCTTATAGCGTATCATAAAAGATGGGCGACATGAAA
The DNA here is from genome assembly GCF_018143015.1 of Lytechinus variegatus. NCBI lineage: Eukaryota > Metazoa > Echinodermata > Echinoidea > Temnopleuroida > Toxopneustidae > Lytechinus > Lytechinus variegatus. Next base: position 31,563,744 of record NC_054740.1, read on the forward strand.
GAAGGTCCTTGGAAAGACCCTTTCGTGCAATCAGCCCTATATCTATATATATACTATACCGTATATGTTTCTCAATAAACCTCCATAATTCTTTTTTCAATTTTAGTGGAGGGACGGACATATGGAAGTCTTGCCAAATAATCATTTATTAATCTTACTTTTGATCATAAACATAGACTTACCCTTGACCTCCGAAGAATTTTTATGTCATTCTCAAAATCAATTCCTCTGCTTGGATCAAACTGAAATGTCTTTGTTTGACTGCTAGTTGATAACGAAAACATTATGAAATAGTTATTGAGCATGTACTAGGAAAGCACTAGTAGAAGAAGAGCTAACTGACAAAATCTGTCTATTCTGATGAACTGCAGTCTCAATGAACGTCCTTTAATTGAATGAAACATTATTTGGCGTTCTTGCTCTTGCATTATCCATGTCCATCGATAGCACCGGCACAGGACGAGGAATCGGTGTGATGAGCCTCTACTCATGGGGCAGACCTCCGAAAGAATACATCTTGGTCTCGCTGGCTCCCATCTGGTTGTGATACATTCCACCACCTGTAACCAAACGAGTCCCCTGATATTGAACACCTGCCAATTCCAGAAACTTTCTTAAATTTTCACGGCGAATCGAAATTAAATATCTAAGCGTTTCATATTCTGCATATTTTAAATGGTAATGTAAATTCGGAAATTCTCTATCGTAAAGTTTTGGTAAATTAAATACCAACGTCCATTGCATAGGCCAGAGCCGTACTCTGCATGTACTTGCCATGTGGAATGCTCCATTTTAATCTGGGGGCACGCACTCAAAAATAATTTTAGTTAAATAAATCTTTATTACTTAAATGTCCAAAGAAAAACTATCTACTTCAAATTATTTAGAGTTCTTATATGTAAAAATTTACATGAATATGTATTTTATCTCATATATTAAGAAAACAATTCAAAGCAAATAATCTATAAGCCCGTATTGTATAATGAACGCCTCCTACTACTTAAGAGCTGTGACACCGTTTCCAACACAACGTTGTGTCATGTGACCACAAGCTTTACTCCACTCACTGAAGTGTGTGAAAACAGGTGGATTAAAAAAAGCACCTTCGTCGCTTGATTGGTATTCAGAGGAGTCCCATTGTGCATAGGGGTGTCGTCTGTATAATATTTTTTTGAAAAAGGACAATACATTCACTGATACTGGGTAATTATGGGTGATTAATTAATCACAAAAGAATAAACGAAAAAAGGATTTTATTACAGATAATCTGTATTAATTTGGATCTTCAATCCAAGGCCGGGGCTGCATGAAATTGCGCAAACGTAAACGACGAAAGTACAGGGGCCGCGGAACCGGGATGGGATTCAGCCCAACATTTTAAAGGACAAGTCCACCCCAACAAAAAGTTGATTAGAATAAACAGAGAAAAATCCAACAAGCATAACACTAAAATCATCAAAATCGGATGTAAAATAAGAAAGTTATGATAGTTTAAATTTTCGCTTAATTTCATAAAACAGTTACATCCATATTCACATCATTGTCGGTATGCAAATGAGGAAACTGATGACATCACTCACTCACGATTTCTTTTATATCTTATTACATGAAATATGAAATATTTCAATTTTCTCCCTGTTGTAGTGTGAAACAAAGATTAATTCTTCCCTGAACATGTACCATTAGCATTGTTTAATTCTACACGGTTCAATCAAGTTGGTCCTAATTGTCAAATCTTTAAAAACAAGAAATATTGTATAATTCAAATAATAAAAAACAAAAGAAATAGTGAGTGAGGGACATCATCGACTTCTCATTTGCATGTCACTGAGTTGTGCATATCTTTTTTTGTGAAAAATAAGCACAAATTTAAAATGTCATAATTTTCTTATTTTACATTCGATTTTAATGAAATTTTCAGCATAAAGCTTATTTGGTTTTTCTCTATTTACTCAAATCAATATTTTTCTAGGGTGGACTTGTCCTCTAAACGAGTACAACTTAAACGTGTATGGGGTAGAGCATTTATATTTATACATTTATTTTAGTCAAGTCGAACCCCAACATAACCGTCAAGTGATTTTTTTTCTCTCTTTTCTTTTTTTTTTGCTGGAAGTATAGGGTGCCTACTCGAAGAATCCGTCGGGATGCCACCTGGGTACCCATGGACATTTTTTTTATTGACGTCATAGGCCAGGCCCAATTTTTCACATACCTCTTTAATATGATTTTCATATTTTACGAAATGTTTGGTATCCAATTAAAGCTAAAGAATAATCATTGTAATGGGCATATTATGATATTGGGATGCTGCTTACATTCGTAATGCCGAAGCTTCGTTATTCCGAAGGTTCGTAATTCTGATTTCTGAAGGTTCGTTAATCCGAAATCGTAATCGTAATTCCGGAGGTTCGGTAATACGAAAAAGAAATGATGTTCGTAATTCCGAAGGTCCGTTGGTCCGGAAACTAAATGATTAACTAACCTTAATTCGTTTTCGGACTAACGAACCTTCGGAACTACGATTTCGGATTAACGAACCTTCGGAACATCGAACCTTATTTCGTTTTCGGATTATCGAACCTTCGGAATAACGCCACAAATGTTCGGATTAACGAACCCTTTTACGTTTTCGGGTTGACGAACATCGAGGTATAGGCAATTTGCGTGTTTCGGAATTACGAACCTTCAGATTAAAGAACCTTCGGAATTACGAAGTGTAACCCAGGGATGCTACCCTGGTATCTTGAGGAATTTCATTTTTGTTATGAATACAAACAAGTTAGATATTATGTGAATTTATTGGCAAAGGTTGAGCTGATGGTGTGGATATTTATAAGAATCCGACCTGTGATACTTTGCCATCTTGAGGAATTTTATTTTTGTGACGTCTTAAACCACACCAACTTTCATTTACATTCCTCTTAAATATGATTTTTTTCTATTTAGCGGAATAATCATAGCCATGTTTGAAATCACATTAAATAAATGCAAAATAAAATTCACATATCTCTACGATTTAAAACGTGTCCATGGCTATTAAAGGTCGTTTAAGGTTATAAAAGATCAAATCGGATCACAAAATATTGTAAGTAATGTAATATAATTTTAATGTGGAATATCATGTTTGAAATACAAACAAGTTGGGCATTTTATATTATGGGTCAATTTTTGCTGAAAGAGGAAGTGCAGATTAAGAATATAACGAAGGCTACATTGTCAACCTTGGACAACGTCATTTCCACACTGTCCTTTTCACGTAAGTCAACCTCTTAATTATGACTTATCTAGTGTACAAAATAAACATACCATGTTTGGTATCAAATTAAAGCTTATGGAAAATGGAATGTATATTTAAAGGTTAGAAAAGAATTCAAGCACATGTAAAGGTGACCTTTTGGTCATTTACACGCATGAAAGGTTGATGATCGCGCGAGTTTAACAGGTAAACAAAACGTTTAATGTATCATTTTGTATCAAATCATTTCATGTGATCCCAAATAATCTACACCAATTTAATATATTACACCATGTCATGTTATATTCCTCTCAGAACTACCCTCTGCACCATACTTCTTCGACCAGATGCTCATATGATTCCCCTTCACCAATTAGCAATCTCAACTACATGCTTCTGCCAGAGCTGTGTTACTTCGATTCACACGTGCAGTATGAACTATGAAATATATGATTCGACGGCCGACCAGCAACTACATTAATCCTTAAAAGTTATAGAACAGGGCGACGCTGACTCGTATCGACAAAGAAGTTCTTTGAATTCCTTGGAAACAACAGTTGTGTCATGAACAAGTACGGGGAGGCCCAATGTCCTGTTCCATGTACTATCAGCTATCTTCTGAAGATGTAATGCAGTAGAAACATATATAATTTTTTTCCGACAACACTGACATTCCTGTTCTACCAGTATTCTAATTTTGGGTTTACAAGTCCTTTGCATACTAATGGAAAAGTAATGGCATTGAAGTTTGGAGAAAAATGCTAGCTTTGCACAGATAATTCCCTATCAGGTTGTGATATATCATGTTGTCAATTTTGCAAGGGAAACTTTTCTACTCTAAACTAGCTGCTAGTGCTCGAACACGATCTTAATGTATGGAGTCCGATGCGGAAAAAGTGGACTGGATCAACGTAATATTTATACTTTTCTCCTTTCTTATCTACCCCTAATATAACAAATGTAATGGTCTCTCTAAAATTATTTAGCACTATTTCACATTATTTAGCAAGAATACAGATGCTTCAAATATCATGAGCCTACCCCCAACTGACAAGTCGGATCAATAGCATGATTATCAAAGGTGCTCTTCCTCATGGAGCTTTGTCTGGAGAGGCAACTGATCAGAATGACTCCCCTGTAACTTGCTTCCCATGTATGTGGATAGGAAATGTAATAGGACGGCACTCCTGTACTTGTTCACATTAGGAATTATCAGAACGGGGTATCAGAACTTGATTAATGTGGATTTAAATCGGGGCCACCATGCTCTAGGGTAAGCATTTGCCACCTCGTTTTTCGTATGTGAATAACGTGTCATTGTAAATACGAGGAAAACTGAACATGCAGTTGAAACTAACAAGGGGGAATCAGTCTGGAAGATGAATAAGAGAACAAAATGTAGTGGAGTTAGGATTTGTCTGAATTGGATACTTGTCTAAAAATGTTAATTTGTGTTGTAGCAGCCATTTTCTTAGGTGGCTCCAACATGATTGATCTTAAACCGGAAATTGTGTAGTACATTATTTACCGTGTGTATATGACTCTGTCCTTGATTCCAGTTAATACGTTTTTACAGAAAACTAAAAAAGAAAAAAAAACACTGAAGGTTTATTTCATGTAGGAAAATAGGTGATGTGATACCAAGCTTACGTTATATGTTTTGATTAAAGTGTTGTTACATTATGGAATATTTTGACCTACCATTAGCATAACTACTTTAGGTGATCTTGTCCGGTATTTAATCTCTTGTAACTTTTATATTTGCATTTTACTTGCCACATGCTTAAGTCAGTTACCAAACACGATAGGTTCATTCTATAAAGTGTCACATTCTGTCATTATTACTTATACTATAGGCCTAGTAAAAATTGGGCGTGGTTCGTCATTGGCCATGCCTGTGATTTTTGCGTAATAAAAAAATAAATAAGAGAAGAAATGAAGAACAGGGATAAAATGAGAAGACATATGCTGTCTTTTTAAATTGGTCAAAATACGCATGCGCCGCCTCTGAAAACAAAATATGTTCATGATAAAAAGTAGATCGACCTCGTTCGATCAGTATCTATCATAATACCGATATGAGTTTATACGTTTGAGTGCATGTCTTTGTGACACTCCATAAATCATGACGTTGTTATGACAACGCCCGATTATTTTGCAGGACGAATGAATGAATGATTGCCAACAATATGGCTGTCAACAAAGATAATCCCACAGTGTGTATCGATGAGAAAAACTGAACTGAATAATTTCTGGAATCATATGATTACCCAAAGTCAATAGTAGCTTATTTTGGGGAAACTCAATCATGCCCAAAGCCCATCTTTGATTTGCATTTCTCACGGAACGAAACTAATACATTTTTATTTGAAAAAATAGTAATTCCAGTTTTGGTATGAATTTTTCATTTTTAACTTCTTGGTTTCTAATTTACAAATAAGGGTCCGACAACAAAACAGACCTAAAAAAAGAAACGAAAAACAAGACCAAACAATATTCAAACGAACGGCAAAAACGAATATTTATTTTGGAAAATACAAAATTAGTGGAATCCTAAAGCAATTTAATTATTATTTGTTTTCTTGAGGCTGCCCCGCTCCCGGTCGTTGCAGCTCCCTAGACCCCCATCCACATGCCACGAACTTAGCACAGGGAACAAGGCTCCGTACTGGGCGATATGTTGTTTGTACTTTTGTTGGAGCAAACATTGACTCTCTTTTGTCGAATTGTATTGATCAAAGAGTTTCTCGTTAGGTTATTGAGCCGTGGTTTGCAGTTTCACAATATAATTCAATGGAAAGGCTCGTCATAAAAACGACACGCACGTTCAATTGTTATTGGGGTTATGGCGAATACCATGGTAGTGTGCATGGCGCTCCAATTAGTCATTTTATATATTCTACAATTCTAGCAATAGGAGTGATACTTATCGTATTAGTGAATAATACAAACATGGATTTGGATGAATGTGGTTCACCGCCATGGAGACGTGTATGCACTACACATTACTTGATTGGTATTTTTTAAATGTCACGGTGACTTCACGACTCATTTAAAGATTTGATGAGGGTAACGGAAAGCTAAAGACACTTGCGAAAAATAATAGTTTCAAGACCAGAATGTAGTGACCTGCCTCTACTATTTGCTTGTTTCTCATTGTTATGAAAATAACCAGCTGATAGAATGTTGTCTTGTATATGAGGAAGACATTTTATTCGTCGTATGATCTGCAGAACTTCCGAACATAAGACAGGCTTGAAATAAAGTAAGTATATTAGAACCAATAACTTGACATATTCATCATTCATAACGCTGCTGGTAAGGACTTTTGTACAGGGGGCTCGGGGCCATGGACCCCCTAAAATTCATGACCAAGAAAGAAACGGAAAGGACAAGAGGTGATATGTGATATATTTTTCTGAATATTATATCAACATCGGTCACAAAATAAGATTTTTATAAGAATTATGAGGTTAAAAACAATACTCCAAAACCATGATAACGCCATTTCTGATACTCTCAATTTGTTTTTGCTCATTAAGCCACTGCCATTGTAGGTACATTCAGTTTCAGTTTAGTTTATTTCCATTATTCATATACAGACATTTACATGCTTGACATGAGTATAACATAATTATCTTCAGTTGAAATAAATGGTTCTTGAGACAGAAATTATACGCAATGAGAATTTAAATCAGTGAAAAATGGAGGGACCTAAGTTGAAAGCAGAGCTTGTGAGTTATAGGCCCCAAATGGAAGAAGGAGATAAGATAAAAGGCTATATAGTTATTAAAATTAAAAGGGAACGGCAAAAGTTTATGAACCAATTGGTTTAATCACATCTGTAGCACGCCCTGGAAGGAAAGTAATGTTTTAAATGGAGGTATGGTGGTAAAATGGAGCTGCTGAAAGGTTTAGATATCTACTGCTGCCTGAACTGCATAATCATTCAGAAAAGTATGTTTAAGTTTGCGTTTGAATAAAAACAATGAATTGGAGTCTGAAATGTCTTTGGATAGCCCGTTCCAGTACTTCGGTCCTGAGAAAGTAATTGTTTTCTGAGCAAAGTTTGTTCGAGTCAGTGGTAAATGATAAGATGTACTTTGTCGAGTTGCGTATGAATGAATTACATTTCGTTTGACAAATAATAAGGTGACAATGGCTGGTAATTCATTTGTGGATAGCTGGAACATAAAAATTCCTAGATTATATCTATATAAGTATGATATTTTGAGAAGTTGATTTCCATGAAAGTAACGACTTGTATGGGAGAGGAAACCAGCATTGTTTATGTTTCTAACCGCACGTTTTTGAATTGCAAACAACCTATATGTATCTTGTTTTGAGCAAGGTCTCCGATTCTTGGTTTAAAATACATAGATTATGAAGGAATATGACATGAATGGCTTTTCATGGCTATTTCTCGGCAATCTAAAATCCTATATACCCGTGTAATGGTCTCGTCCCCAAACTTGGTATGAAAATGGGTAATAGTTTGTAGGTCTTCTCGGTCGGCACCATATACATTTCTAGTTTGGTCGGGACTTATACTTTCAATTACTCGTTTTCTATACTTTAATCGATATGATGATGGAAGCTCTCCCATCTTCTGGAAAAAAATGAATGATTTCTATTCTCGGAACTATTCATAAAACCCTTCGTAATATATAGGCCTTTAACATTGTATTTAGAAATTAAAGTTCTTAATGTTTTTCGTATGACATCGTTTCGTGAAGTATAGGCCTAATTATGTTCAGTGACAGAAATTTCAGTCAGCTTTGACAATTTCATTGAAGTCCAAGGTTTTTAGTATTGGTCATTGAATGTTACCATTGCAGCATGCCATAGAATGAGATGTCAACTTACAAGAATTATTATTTAAACTCTTTAAATTACACTCTTGTAGATATTTTGTAATGGGAATGTATATGATAACGTATGTTGGTTTAATAAAATACCCAATTGTTTTAAATGCAATTATGTTTCACCAGACAGTCGGTTAGTCCTTCATAAACAAACCTGAGGTATGATTTCATTGTTTTGATCGTTTTTTTTTAACGTGAAAAATAAAGTTCATAAATGCCATCCATGCATAACTGGGTTACTAACTGCACTATATACCATAATTTTTTTGACTCTTCAAAAATACGTATATGAAATATGACAAACAAAGAGAGTCCAAACATCATTGTGGACATTTCAACGCAAACAACTGTTTGCAATTTCATTTTAATAAACGTTGAGATAAAATTAAAGGTGAAGATTTTGTTTTAGGTAGAGTTGTTGTGTCCATCATAATGCTCCCTCTTTCACCATCTTCTTTCTCGTTCTCTCTTACCCTCTTCTCGATCTTACTCTCTTTGCTTATTCTTTGGTATTTGAAGTTCCTTGGACTTATGACATGCACCTGTCAAACTATCTAGATTTTTCTTGTTTTACCTTGTGTTTTCGTTAACAAAAACACCACAATAAACAAATAAAGAAATAAAGAAGCTATATAAAAAAGAAATGTGAAAACATATATATATATATATATATATATATATATATATATATATATATATATATATATATATATATATATATATATATATATATATATATATATATGAACATACACAACGCAGCAACTGCTCACTGCAGACCTTTTACGAAAGTTGTAGGTTTTTTTCAGATTCATTTTTACTAGAACAGAAATCTGTGAAAGCAACCTTGATAAACTTACAATAACGGGTATAATTGTCAAGGTATCGCAAACATGTTGTATTTGTTAACAAAACAAGTCTGGCGACCATGGATTGATTGTCATGCCATATCCCTTAACAGAGAGATTCCAAAATGATACTTTATTTGTTATTGTCTTATCTCATCCTCCTCTTCCTCTTCTTCTTCATCTTCTTCTTCTCCCCCTTCTTCTCCCTCTTTTCCTTTTCTTCATCTTCTTTTCTTCCTCTGAATTATAGCAATAAGGAAAATGCCATATGACATTGAGAAAAACAATAACAATGGCATTTATTTTCAAAATCTGTATACTTTTTTTTTAAAGGACGGCGCCCAATTTCCGAGATTCTGAGAGGAAATTATCCTGCGAGGTCACAAGGATTGAACAAGCAGTAGAAACAAATATGAAGTCTACATAATATTATATACACGAACTCTCTACTTTTAATTAATTTTCCATGAACAAGATAAAATGCGAGTACAAATTAAAAAAAAAACAGTATATTTTTTTCTTCTTTTTGCGCCCCTCCGAATGGTTCTCGGGACACATTATTACTTCCTCTCTGCACACCTACTGTAAAATTAGTTCCGGTTCTTAATGTCAATTCAATATGATTTATTACGTTGAACCCCCAGTAGGCTGAGAAGAATGTCTGAAATTGCTTTGTCATAAAATATATCAGCGTGCAGATTTTTCTTTTGAGTTGGAATTTCAGCGATTTCAAAGGTATTATCGCAATACTTTTTAAACTATTCAAATTTTACTCTCTTTGTCCAGGTGGTTAGGAATTCCACTGTTTTTTTTTAAATAATAGATGTGGAGTGTCGCGCTTCAATACAAATATGCCAAATATGTTTTTCTTTGGTCGCACTGTGTTTCATTTAATCTTGAATAATGAACAAAGGTTATAGAACTTGATTACTATACAGGAAATGCACGCACCCCGTGTTTCAACCCAACTTTCCCAACAAGATGATCCATCATAGTGGCTGCTGAAAACTTATTTTCTTGTAATCACTTGAATCACTAGAATCACTTGCCCAGTCGGGCAAGTAAATTTTTAAATAGTTAGAATATACTTGCCCAAAATTCTATTTCACTTGCCCGAAAAAATCCTTAAAAAAAGTTTTACCTCTCCAAGAGAAAGTTTTGCTGTTTTATAAACCATTGACATTAAATTGATCTACTTTGTTATTGCATTCTTTTCCAAAGTGATTTTTATCTTGCCTGCCATGACCAAAATTAGGGTCAGTATCATATCGACCCTAATTTTGGTCATTCTGCTGTTAGAATTTTGCTTGCCCGATTCGGCCAAGTAGTTTTGCTCTTTACTTCAAAACACTTGCCCAACTCTAACTTTTACTTACCCTGGGCAATCGGGTAAGTGCTTATGTAAGCACCCTGATTATAGTCAATTTCTCCATGTATTAACTCCACGTTTCGCAATGTGAGCTAAAATCGTTGAAATAGATTCAAAATTCAGTCATATGTTTGTAAACTGTCCCGAAAATGAACATTTAAGCACTGCATGATGTAGAAAAAAATTATAAAAAGAATTCATTAAAAATTTCTAGAAAATAATCAAAAGAGAAGAAAAAGCTGATTTTTTTTATATTGAAACCTGGAAACGGGACATTCTGAATACTTTTTTTGTTTTGATGCATATGTCTCACAAAACAAAGAAATGAAAGCTAAAAAGATTTTTTTTGTTTATTGGTTTGAAAATAATCAACAGCATATTACATAACTATGGTCATATTTTATTTCATTTATTTTCATATTTCTCATTGACATTTGATTCACATAAAAAACAGCAATAATAATGCAAAACTATTAAATTACAAACAACTGAGAAGTATACAATAACATAATATGACACAATCAGTCGAGTTATAAGGTAAAAGCTTAATGTAAGTCAAGCTTGTATGCAGGCTCCCGTGGGTAATTAATAGTGGAAGACGGATAATTAATTTATGACGTTAAATATAAAGATTTGAATTTTCTTTTAAATATACAATACAAATGAAAGAAAAATATTTGAAAACATGAAATTGAAAGGACTAAGGCATTACAAATTATTAAGATACGTTGAATAGATATAATCATTCAAACATCCTTCCATAAAAAAAATGCAAGAACGTACACTTATATTGGCCCTATAATAATGAATTAGTAAAATATATCTGATATACTCCCACAATATGCATATTGCTCAACTGGTATACTGTAACAGAAATAAAGTTTAAAACCAAAGAAAAAGCAAAAAAAAAACACATAAAAGTTTGGTGTGACCTAGTTATGGAGATCAAAATAATGAAGAAAAAGCTGTTCCTTAAAGGACAAGTCCACCCCAACAAAAACTTGATTTGAATAAAAAGAGAAAAATTCAACAAGCATGACACTGAAAATTTCATCAAAATCGGATGTAAAATAAGAAAGTTATGACATTTCAAAGTTTCGCTTCATTTAAAAAAAAACAGTTATATGAACGAGCCAGCTACATCCAAATGAGAGAGTCGATGATGTCATTCACTCACTATTTCTTTTGTTTTTTATTGTTTGAAATATGAAATATTTTGATTTTCTCGTCATTGTCATGTGAACTGAAGTTTCATTCCTCCCTGAACACGTGGAATTCCATTATTTTAACATTTTGTGCTTCAGGCAAGGAGGTCCTAATCGTCAAATTCGTAAAAATTGAAATATTGTATAATTCAAACAATAAAAAAAAGAAATAGTGAGTGAGTGACATCATCAACTCTCTCATTTGGATGTAACTGGCTCGTTCATATAACTATTTTGTTAAAAATAACCGAAACTTTGAAATGTCATAACTTTCTTATTTTACATCCGATTTTGATGAAATTTTCAGCATTGTGCTTGTCTGATTTTCCTCTATTTATTCAAATCAACATTTTTCTGAGGTGGACTTGACCTTTAAGTTTGCGCCTAAAAGAAAAGAAGGAATTGTATTCTGTTATATCTAGAGAGAGAGTATTCCAGTACTTTGGTCCTGTGAATATTATTTTTGTGTAAAAATTGTTCGAGTTAGAGGAAGGTGCACTTGATTACTCTGACACGTATAGATAAAAATGTGTGATATGACTGATCTTTTTAAACATATGTGAAAAAAAATCTGGTAATTCGTCTTTACATAAATGATGCATATTCCAATGTTATAAAAACAAGTCAATTACCTTCAGTATTTGTTTTCATGAAAAAAGGTGATTGGTGTGACACAAGTACCCCGCGTGGTTGATATTTCTATTAGCACGCCTTTGTATTCGGAAAAGAATGTCTTACAAAGATTTATAAGAATCCCCCCAGGCAAGAATGCCATGATTAAGTTAAGGGAAAATTAAGATTGAGTATATAATTAGATAATAAAGTTTTGTTTGGAAACATTTATTCCAGTTTATTTAAAATTCCAGTGTTTCTAGAGAGATCTTTGCGTAAAGGTCAAGTCTACTCCAGAAATATGTTGAATGTAATCAATAGAGAAAAATCAAACGAGAATAACGCTGAAAATTTAATCAAAATCGGATGTAAAATAAGAAAGTTATGACATTTTAAATTTTCGCTTATTTTTCACAAAAAGTTATATGTACAAATCGTTGACATGCAAATGAGAGAGTCAATGATGTCACTCACTCACTATTTCTTTTTTTTTTTATTGTTCGAATGATTTTTTTTAAATACAGATTTGACAATAAATACCTACTTGATTTCCCGCCAGAATTTTTTAACTGTACCAACGTCTAAAACATGTTCGTTTGGTGATCGTGCCTTTTATTTCAGTCAGCAGCACCTGTACTGTGGAATAAACTGCCTAATAGTCTGAGGGCCATCACATGTACTTCCACCTTTCTCAAATCTTTAAAAACGTATACTTGTTCTCATGTTAGATTATTTTGTTTAGGAGCGGTGTGTTACAATGTTTGATTAATCTTCATTTAGTTTTATTCTAAGTATACCTGTATTAGAATTACCTCTTTTTAAAAGCGCATAGAGATTCTGTGGAATATTATGCGCTATATAAGCATCTATTATTATTATTAACCATATATTGGTCATTCCACATTTTCAGTGAGAAAAAAACTTCGTTTCACAGGACAATAAGGAGCATATCAGAATATTTAATATTTCACATAAGAAAATACAAAAAAAATAGCGATGGGTGACGCTATCAATCCCCTCATTTGCACCAACCAGGACGATTCATATAAATGCGTTGTGAAATTAAGCAAAGTTTTAAAATGTCATAACTTTCTTATTTTACATCCGATTTTGATGAAATTTTCAGTGTTATGCTTGTTGAGTTTATCTCTTTTTATTCAAAACAACTTTTGTGGGGGTGGACTTATCTTTTAAGTAATTAATGTGGGATTTCTAAGAAAAATCATTATCAATATAAATCCCTAAAACTTTAGTAATGTGGACTTGAGTAATCATGGTACTTTTGTAGGTGATGAAGTTTGGAAGTGGTTAAAGGAACACTGAAGCAATAAACATGATTTATACATAATAAATGACCAAATAATGACGGGTTGTAAATAGAACTGACAATATTCAATCTTATAGTCGAGTGGCCTCTCCGAGTTGCAGAAGTTGAATTGGGGAGGGGGGGGGGGAGCATTCAGAAATGTCACAGGTTTTAAATGAATCGGACTAATCAATTGCTGCGACGAACATTCTTGAAAGGGGATATTTGTAAATACCCTACCAGCATGCGTCCCCCCTCCGATTTCCCAATGTTCAACTATATGGTTTAAAGTTGTAAATCTGGAAACGCCCATAATATTTTTTTCAGCATTACTCGTATCATTCTTTCTTCTTTAAGATATCCAAAGCCACTCTGACAATGAATTTTGGGGAATAAATTCAATCTTTATTGGAATGATAGATTATGGATGAAATCAAGCAATTAATGGTTATTATATCGACTCGATCTACCGTGATATAAATTGCGTGTGAATTTTCAAATGATTGATTTCTGCTGCCAACCGCAAATTCATACTCGGAAAAATTAGTGTTGGTTACAAGTGCGTAATTGAAATGAGAAGTACAATAACAATAAAAAAACTAATATACAAACATAGCTTTTATCCATGGCTTGTTAGCTAAAATTGAACATTATCATCTTTGAATAAATACACCTATATACACACACATTATTTTAACATATGGCGTTCAAAGCGCGTTACAATTCATCAGGGTTCCCACAGAAATTCGAAAACAGAATTCCATGACTTTCCATGACTTTTCCATGACTAAATTGCTGCTTTCCATGACTTCCCGTGACGTCCCGGGAGTTATGTAGAATTTGGGATGTCACAAAACTGCGAAAAGTGGAAATAATGAACACCGATTAATAGCATGCAGAGTATGATCACAGAGTATGGGAGTTGCAAGACACGAAAAACTGGAAAGTTGCCATAGCCAAGAGTTAAATGTAATTCCACATGACTTTTCCATGATTTTTCACAAATTATCCGAATTCCGCGACTTTTCCAGGATTTTCCATGACTGTGGGAACCCTGTTAATGTAATGATCGTTTACTCAACCTGTTTTACAATAATTTTAATCATATTTTGCGTAAATGGTTTTCATGGCAAACTTATTTGTTTTTGTCTTTTTTATATTAAGTTTTACAATTCTTCGTGTAAATTTAGTGGTCTAGACTTAATGGATGTAGTTTGTAGATTTCTATAGGTGTTTTTTTTTCATAGATGTACATTGTTGTCAATTACTGATGTAAGGACCCCATTGGAAATAAGCCATCTCGGCTTTCATGGGCAATCTTGTCAAGGTATACACTACTGTTCATATTTTCATGTACTTGTTCATAGTTACCTGACAAATAAAATCAATCAATCAATCAATAATTCTACTCTCCAATAGTTCGTACAATATAACATGTTTTATAAAATGAATGTTTTTAGACTATGAAAAAATACTATATAGGACCAATGAAACTTATGCATTGTTGACTTTTCTTTGAGTTCGTTCTTGTAATTTGTTAAAAGAAATTGATCTGTTCTAGAAGCAATGAGCAGTGACTTTGTTGACCTGAAGAAAACAAGTATGAATTCAATTTTCTCTTTATTCCATTTGAAAACACCGAAAACAATCATCAACTGCATTGTCATGCATTTTCTGAAAGAATTCGAGTGAAGCCAATATGTATGTATTCAAATTCATCACAAAAGAAATTGATCCGAGAAATGAACCATGTAGTTGTGATGTCAGAATTTTGGACTTGAATTGATGAATGAGCATGTTAATCTAGGCCATACATCAAATCATTTCTGACTGACATTATGCAACCACAAGAAAGGCAACAAACTGAATCGTGAGAACATATTCTTCAACTGTTTTATTTTTATTTCAAGTTCTGTGTAGGCACGTGATGATCGTGTTGGGTCCATTATTGGAGTCTGAAATTAGGTAGCTCTCAACAATGAGATTACCCTATATGTATTGCTGAAACCCGTGCTATTTTGATTTAAAGTTGTAAATGATGTATTAACTGGGAGTATTTTTTTCTCTGACAAGTCATACCGTGTTGTCAGCTGAGTGGCGGGCAACGTGCAGAAAATTTTGAAGGATGGCAAAAGATTTTCTTTAGGTGTTATGCGAACAAACGTTATATATATACAAAAAGCATACTTGTAATGAGATTCAGAGAGTCATTGGTTGTCGAAATGTTAATACATCTTTTCGAAATGAAACCGTAGCCTTTGAGCGTGAAGGTAAAGTAGGTAACTATTCCAAAGTATTAAGACCTATATATTAATGAACTAGCAAGTTTATTCTTGAACGAACCCCCCCCCCCGATTATTATGAAATTGTATCAAATCGCTCAAAGAATGTTATGATATGATGCATGTTATAAAAAGATAAACCGAGTTGTGATTTCATCAAATATATTAACAATTTGAAAAAAAATTGTCGTGTCATAATCTAGCTCTCCTCTGTCTTAACTGAAAATCATATAGAACGGTTTTAAAAAGTTCAAAATAGTCTCGCCTGTATTGCAGAGCGAGGTTACTATTAATAGGCGCCGCTTTTCGACGACGGCGGTGGCGACAGCGGCGTCGTCAACATGAAATCTTAACCAAGGTTAAGTTTTTTTTTAATGTCATCATGAATTAGAAAGCATATGAACATCCTGTCTGAGTTTCAGGTCACATGACCAAGGTCAGAAGTCATTGAGGGTCAATGTACTTAGACCACATTGGGGGAAATCAACGTCGTTTTTGAAATTTCGTCATAAATCTAAAATTTTATGGATTTAGTTCTGTGCGAGTTTCAGGTCACATGACCGAGGTCAGAGATAATATAGGGTCAACAAACTTTGGCCATGTATCAGTTGAACTGTTATTATTTTGAAAGTTAAATTATGGATCTATAGTTCACAAAACATAAGGGTAATCAAGTATCACTTATTGTTTTGGACGAGTATTAGGTCACATGATCAAGGCTTCATTTAGGATAAATGAATATAGTGTTTTATTATCATAATATTATCATGAATGTTGTTTTTTGGGGTGTAACTATTCAATAGTCGTTTTCAAAGTCACTACTATATTGAATCGCATAATGCAGGCGAGACTACCAGAGGCGTTCAATTTTTATTGACGTGTATTTCTTTTTCTTCATTTTCTTGACATGAACAGATCACCATGGCGGAAACGGCTGCTTCACTTGCTAAAGATCTCCGTCATGAGTTCCTCACTTGTTCTCTCTGTCTGAACTGTTACTCTCGTCCTAAGATGCTACCTTGCCAGCATGTCTTCTGCACTCGATGTCTTCACAAGTGGTACGAGTCCAAGTCCAAACAGAACGGTACCAATGCCAAGACGGTCACCTGTCCCATGTGTCGAGTTTCACAAACTGTGCCCCCAAATGGTATCCTGGGCTTTCCCGATAGCCATGCCACGACGTCCTTGATAAACTTTTTGGACGGTCGTGTCGAGTCGACGCCGTCGTGGGGCCCAACCACCATCGGACTCATTCGAGAGTTTGGAGAGAAAGGGAGCCAGGATGGTCAATTATATAAACCACTTGGTATAGCCACTAGCGCAGAAACTGGTGAGTTTTTCGTCACCGACTGCAAGAATAGAATACAGGTCTTCGACAACGATGGTGTGTTTGTCCGAAAATTTACTTTTCCGCAGTTGGCGAAGAAGTTTACGCCGACTCATCTGACGATGACACGACGACTGAGCTCGGATGGGAAGGAATGTCTCCTAGTGTCCGATGTTAGTAACAAACAGATACTTGTCTGTTCTCTCGGGGGAGAAATTCTAATGCGATTTGGCGGCAACGAGTTGGGGATGCCCGGTGGTGTTGGGGTGACGAAAGACGGGTCGCTGCATGTCGTTGACGTCTACGCCAGAGTGGTACGGACTTACAATCGTTCTGGACAAGAGATTCGTAGCTTCTCCGGACTTTCGTCATCGCGGAAGAAAATAGACACAAACACGGAAGTCGACGAGTGTATCTTTCGCAGTCCTACTCACATTGCGGTTACACGATCTGATATCCTTCTCGTTTCCGACAGCCAATCACATCTTATTTACATCTTCGACAATGACGGCAGCTACCGAAACAAGTTTAACTCGATTGGTAAACATGGTGGTCAGCTCCAGAATCCATCTGGTATTGCTGTTGATGGGTCTGGTAACATCCTTGTTGCTGATACATCGAGTAATAGCGTCCAGCTATTTGACTATCGTGGACGGTTTCGGAATCGAGTTGATGACAGTTTTGATGGCCTTCGGAATCCCCAAGGCATGGCCATTTTGAATGACGAACATGTAGCAGTAGTTGACGCAGACAATCATGCCATCAAACTTTTCTCTTATGTATGATTATATGATCATGCTTTCAAAATATATCTTCCAAAATGACAAAAGCAAGGAGGAAACAAAGGTGAAATGATCTCGAAATAAATGAAATCACATTGTAGATGGCAAATAATTACGACTGGTCATTAAGCATGGGTATTATTAATGCATTAAATAGACCCTATGACTCAGAAGAAGCGCTCATGGGGTAGAGGAAAAAACCCCTCATATTCCAATCTTTGTTTGATATGTCATTACTTTCTTTTTCCTTTTGTAATTCAGTTATTCCTTTCCGTCCTGACGATGTGAATGATGCTCTAAATGTTTTGGCATGAATTTTCCTTCAATTTCATTACGAAGCGAACAAATAAGACCCCCAAAACAATTGCGCAATAAATCGAAACAAGATTATTTTCTTTATCATATCGATAACCAAGTTTCCAGGAGCTAGAGTTAACGTGTACATTCATTATATATAAAACATTTCGATATTCATTCAGTTTCTGTTCAAATCTTAATTCTGAATACCACATGCAGATTTTTTTGTTATAATTATAGTGATGTGATAATTTAGAAAATGCTGTCATTACTATTAGTCATAACAGAAAAAATCTTGAAAATCTGGCAAACACCGCGTAGATGGGAGTATAACATAATCATCGAATGCTTCTGTATAAGTTTACTTTCTCCCCAATACTTTCAACGATATCCATACTCTCTAAAATTGCAGAAACTTCTAAAATAATGATATTTGCCGTGCAAATTTGCCGAGGTCTAGCTGATTTCAATAAAATGATGTCGATAAAGTTGTGATTTTTTTATTGGAGGAAATATTCAAGAGGTTTTACATGATTTTGGGTTTGTGTTAAAAAGTGGAATAAAGGAAAAGGAACTGAAAGTTGAAAATATAAATATTTGATAGGGGCATGATGGATCAAGGCACGATTATCCCCTTTAATTAAAATGAGCGAAAGAATAGTTCAACCCCGGGGTGGGGGGGGGGGGGGGACTCGGTATATAATGCCGCGGAGGGGACCCCAAATTTTACACTCAAATTTCCGTTCCAAGGCATAGCATTTTTGTCTTATTGAGAAAAAGAACAAAGAAAGCCGCTCCAGAGCATAGCATTTTCTTCTTATCGAGAAAAAAGAAGAAAGAAATCCGCTCCAAAGCTTTGCATATTTTTCGTTACGCCGTTCCGGTCGCATTGATACGCTACAATGAGCTGCAATTTGGGTGAAAAGCGGCCGCAGAGCACTGTCCGACCATCGCCACTGCGCGAGCGCATCATACACGCATACCCGTTTCATATATATATAGGGATGCATATACGCACTCACACGCTGGCGATCCGTTCCAAGGACTCCCGTTTTCACAAACATTTGTAGTTCCGAAGCCCGTTCCGAGGACCCTCCTTTTTACAATAAGCCCGCTCCAAGGCCCCCGTTTTTTGTCTCGCCCGCGGCACACCCCCACCACTTTTTTAATCGAGTGCCCCCCTCCGGAGTTCAACAAGGCCTTTGATTTTCAAGAACCTTATATACGACAAGTAAGGAAGCCATGAAAACAATTTTGGATCAAATAATATTTTGTTACATTGATTCAATATAAAGAGATGTATAAGTATTTATACAACTCCCAAGAAATGTTCTGTAATCTGATTGGTCCAAATGATCGGATCACATGATATTCAGCTAATTGGGTTTGTATAAAACAAAAAATGCACGATTTCTTCTGCATAGAGGACCTAAATAATGAACTCTGTGCTGGACTTAATTTCTGCGATGAAACAAACTGTCATTAAGTTTTACATTGCTTTCCAAAATCATGGAAGCATTGTTCAGCCCCGAATTACAGGCCCGGTGTTTAGCAAAGAAAAACGAACGGCTTTAGTTCGCCATATATTTTTGAAAACTGCAGTTGGTTTTAGTGTCACACTCAACGAAAAATATTAAATCGTTGAAACATTGACTTGCGCAGAAATATTGTTTAATGTTTCTCGACAGTTTCATAACGTGTTTTTTTAAACTGTACATTGTTTATCCTCTCTGTTTATTTAAAATTACACTAAAGAGAATACCACGCTCCACCAATTTTCTTTTGTTGTGAAAGGCTATTACGGTCGTCTTGTCTTTCCGCTGATGCCTACAATCATGATTAAATATGTTTTTAAAAAATTCAAGCGGCATGTATCATTAGGTTGATAACAACGGAATGGGCATTTTCTCTAGCATTTCTGATTCTTTCTTGCCTTCGAATGCTAAAGCTTGCATTATTTATATTTTTTATTCAACGTATTTATATTTTTTTATTCAACGCAAACTTGCCGTTGTGCTGCGCGTCTTCATTGGTATAGCATTATTAGGAAAAATATTATCCCAATTTTTAAAGAAAAGAAACCCCAGTGAAATGACAGGTTGCATGAAGCTGAAAACCTGATACGCCTAAAATGGTTATTTCGGCGAAACGTTTTCTTCTTTCATTTTTCTTTCATTAAGAAAATACCTTTGTAATTTAGGGCTTATCAGCGACGAAATGAACGTAAAAATTGCGTGTCAGAAGTCATACGTAGGCCTTTCATGCTATGTTGTCTTCCTCCTCCTCCTCCTCCTCACCACCACCACCACCATGACCACCACCATCATCATCATCATAATCATCATTATCACTGGCTGATCCATGGGGAAGTAACATTAACATTAGTAATTTAAAAATGCCATCAAAAAGAGGTGTGCCCCCTCTTTTTAAATTTAAGACTTTTTTTTGCTTGTCAATTTTTTTTCGGGTACGATAAACTTTTTTTTTCTTGTCAAAAATTTCCTCCGAAATATTTGCCCCCCTTTTGGAAAATCCTGGATCCGCCCCTGATCATCATCATCATCCTAATCCTCTTCCTCATCATCGTCATCATCCTCACCTTCCTCCTCCTCATCATCATGTTAGAATGCTGTAATTAATAAAGTACATGACTTCGTCTAAGTTGCTTTGATTGCCAGACTGTTCATGCAGAGCTTATGTAATTTTTTTTTCTGAGTCCTGATTTTCTGAGTTTTATGAACATGGTTTGCTATGGCGTCCCAATGAAATAAAAGTGTATTTTCACTTATGCATGAAATAGGACGTGGGTGCAGGTTCAATTCCTGTATAGGGAACGGAGGGGTGAGAGAATGTATTCCATCCCGGGGGGGGGGCCACTTCCATTCACGAGTGGATACCATGCGCGACCATGGGGTCTCGAAAAGCACCCTAAACACGTAATTTTCATATTCTGAAAATGCACCCCTTAACAAGTATTGGCGAGTGAAACCGTACCCTTAACAAGAATTATATAGTCATATTCATGTCTAGGTTTGGATAAGTAACTGCTGTAGAAAGTGCTTTACTTTTCTAATGAGTGAAAGAATAAGAGAGTCAAAAGGGGCCTAAGCTTTCGATCCTAGCAGAATCTTCTTCGGAGGCAAAATGACCAAAAAGAATAGTGTACTTTTGAGGTTCCTCATTATTGATTCAATCGTCCTCATGAGAGGATAACTTGTATTACAATGGACGTCTTTGTTTGTCAAATGTAGCTTACATTAAATGCAAGGATGCACACTGTTGGTCAGCTGATTACTGACTTGTTTACAATGATAAATTGCATACATTGTACAATTATATACTCATTCCCTCTTTATTGAGGATAATGAGGGTGATGATAATGCTGACGAAATTGATGTTGATGATTGTTCTACAGCGCGTCCCCCCAAAAAACTACCTATACACTTTTGAAATGGCTGCCAAATAAAATATATATCCCTTTGGGGGGAAAGACTCATGGAAAGCCAATAAAGTCAACTTTCAAATGACACCAAAATGTTGGAAAACTATTCATGCTTGAGCGAGCACTGCCCACTGAAACAAAGGGTATGAAAATTAGGCTGAGCTGGAATTAGCCTTCCAATTTTTTTCAGATTTTTTTTTTTTGGAACTTGCAAAGTTGAGGGTTTTGTGATGAATTAATGATCAACTGTGATCAGTTTGTTTATTTGAGAAAATTTAATGAGTTATTGAATTAAAATTTAATGCATGAGTAAACAGAAATTGCAATTTTAGTGTAGCATATTCATCTTGTGGACCTCAGCGTGTGTTCGTGAGAGTCAGAGTAATGTGATGGTACCCGATACAAGCAAGAGGGCGAGATATGCCTAGACTTGGTTAAAAGGGCATTCCTCTTTTTTGTGTCCTTTTACACTTTAAGAGTCATATGTACCCCGCCACCTCCATTTCCCCGGCTCCCCCCTCTCTCTGTCTCACTTCCTGGATTGTAGCCTATTCAAAACTTAACTGCCAAGTGACCAGGGCTGAAGGACAGGTTTTTTTTTTTATTGAATGATAACCAAGAAATTGACTTATTATGATTTATGAAATAATTTATTGAAAAAAATGAATGTTTGATTAATCACATTGTACATCGAATGAATTCATTTATTGATAAATTGTTGACTTAATGACTAATAGGATAAAGTTGATGCCCCAATGCAGAATTTATCATTAAATCAACATTCTGCTCTGGACCGAGTCACGCATACATGACAATAGCAATCAGTCTCTCAACAGGAGGGGAGAGAGGGAGGGGAGGGGGCTAACTGTTCTGTTGACCCTTATTCCATTAACCTACTTTTCCAACTTAAGTCCTATCCTATATCTATGGAAGCGCCGTGGTGTAGCGGTTCTGACTCTCGCCTTAATTGTAGAGGGTCGTGTGTTTGAATCCCACCATGGCCTAGCGTTTGGCAAGGCGTCAATCCACACTTTGCCACTCTCACCCAGGTGCTTATTGGGTACCGGTAGGAAACGACCGTCATTGTGGTTGGTTTAGCAAGTTTGCGCCTAACAGGCTGCTTGGAATGCTATGAATCCAGTGACCGGGTAATAATAATTGTGAAGCGCTTTGAACAGTCGTAGATTGATAAAGCGCTATATAAATGCCAATTATTATTATCTCACCCCCTATTCTCCCAACTCCCATGAACGCATTGCTGAGATCCACATGATAAAGTTGAAATGCTGCCCCAAAAGGTGTAATTTGTGTTGCTTTAACAACCAAAACTGGTCACGGTTTATCATTAATTAATCACAGCACCCTGAACTTTGCAAGTTCCAAAGGATTTGCCTTCTAAAAAACTGACAGAAATTGGAAGGCTAATTCCAGCCCAGCCTAATTTTCATACCCTTAGTTTCAGTGGGCAGTGCTCGCTCAAGTGTGAATAGTTTTCCAACTTTTTGGTGTCATTTGAAAGTTGACTTTATTGGCTTCCATATATGTGTTTTGCCCAAAAGTGATATATTGTTTATTTGGCAGCCATCTCAAAAGTGAATAGCATTTTTTGGACGCGCTGTAGTGATGAGGAATCATGATTATTATGATCGTGATGATGTTCAATTATGTTAATGATCTGTGTTAATTAATGTTGATTTTGATATTTATGTTGATGGTAATGTTAAAGGGAAAGTTCACCCTGACAAAAAGTTTGTTGTTAAAATAGCAGAAAAAACAATAAAAAATATTGCCCAAGGTTTGAGAAAAATTCATCAAAGAATTAAAAATTTATTAGAATTTAATTATTTGATTTGTGAAGTCATATGCGAGCAGCATTCCTACATAGCGAATGGTAAAGAAATTAATAAAATCTCATTTTCTCAGAAAATTGAAAATGGTTTTTACATCAGGAACCATACAAAATTTGAAATTCATGCATTTTATATTACATAACATATGGGGCAGCTGCTTGTTTATGACGTCACAAATAAAAAGTTGAATTCTACTAACTTTCTTAATCTTTAACGGATTTTCCTCAAACCTTCAGCAATATTTTTTGTTATTTGTTTTGCTATTTTTACAACAAACTTTTCTTCAGGGTGAACTTCCCTTTTAATGATCGTGATGATGGTGCTAATTATTATGGTAATGATGCTGGTGCTTCTCTATGATTATGATGAATGATGCGGAGTATGTTTTATTTGACATCTTGTCTGAACAATTATCAGTCATCATCTTCATAATCACAATCTAGTGCCACCATATAACAATCGTCCAAATTAACTTCTATCATATATTGTCATGCACATCATCACTGCTCCCACCACAAACGTCAATGTCTTATGAATTGCCAATACCAGCAATGCCGATGGCGTACTGATTATTTTGCAATAACCTAACAAGCTTTAAAGAACTTACTAGAAATCACTCCTGAATCAAACAAATCTTTCAATTGAAAATAATATTTTTGTATCAATATTGTCTCAATACAATTTGAATTACCCTTTACTAAAAGTAGTTTGATAGTGCGAGCAACAAGATGAACTCTGGTTGATTGTGTGCATCTTGCCTGTACTCTTATTTATTTCCCTTTTCATTCCGGTTATAAAAAAAAAACCGAGTAAACTAATCTACCAAGTCCACGCGCATGAGTGCTCCTAATCCTTGACGCAAGTCATATATTCATATCATGTACTGAAAGATTCAGGGGGAAGAAGTATTGTCTCTGATTGGCTGTATGCAAATGAGTTCGTATTTGAGGTTCCGAACTGTGGTGGGAAAAATAATATTGCGGGCGGGAGAGGTCCGTATCGTATCGTCGTCATGCCTGCCCCTTATCAAATTACCCTGGCACAATATAGAAACTTAATTATACACGTAACTAAATCATGATCATCCTATGGCAAACAAAGTACAAGAGTTAGAAATAATATCAGGCTTTTAACCAGGAATATCATTTAGTTCTTGATACTCGTCATCATTAGTGTCTAGGACTCTGATCAATATTATCATTAACTAGTAAACACCTTTATTATGTGACCATTTTCCCGTAATATCAAACTTCACACGGCTTATAATAGCGATTAAAAGACCAAAAGTAATTTCATTTGATTTTTAAATGAAATGCAGTCACGATAGAGGTACTTTTTTAAAGGGTATCAAATTTCATTTAACTGTAATAAAAGTTGCATGATTAAGTTTACTGAAGGGGGGTATAGTCTACAGATTATTAAAAAAAAAACTGACAAGGTAAGATTACATAAAGTACTCCCTACCGCTTTGATTTCGATGTCTTTAATTTCCCCACGAATGACTCAGTTTTAGAAACATAACAGAGAATTAGAAAAATCACAGTTTATTTGATTTTTTTTGACAAAATGTTCCCAATTGTTCATGTTGATGTTTTTGTATAAATCCTCTTACACATCTCGATCCTTTCCGTCTCTATTCTTCAATAGATCTGACACAAATAATACCCTCAATCAGTCACGCGAATGAGAACTTGATAAAAAACAGAAGCCGTGCAATAATCATTATTTATATATCTGTGATGTATTTTACTTATTTCTTATATAGTAAATGGCAATATACAATGTAGCTCCATCATACAATACAATACCTTGTAAAACATTTCAAAAGAGAAACAGAAGGTCATGAAAAATCAATATATAATAAATGACAGAGAAATGTGAAAACAAATCAATAAAGAAATAAATGGAGTGATAGAGTGAGCCCAAATTAATTAAAAAAGTTAAGCAGGTATGAAGAAAATGTGACATTTTTTATTGTTAAAAAGTTAAGATTTGAGAACATTATAATGAAATACAACCATACTGTGGGTCAAAGTGGCATCGCCGCTTTCTTCGATTACGAAAGCATTATATTTTTGGCTGAATACACAACGTATCATTTCATTTAAACGAAACAATATATTTTCTTCATATCTAATTAAAGCATGATCAAAGCGCAATATATTTTATACCATGAGCCACCACACAACATACATCTTCAACTTAACAAAATTATGAGTCATTCTGTAATTCTGACAATTTCGCAGCTTCTCTTTGCATTTATAATTGCATTAATTTCACAGTACTGAAGAGTTGTATTCAAATTGACGTGGTCTCAAATGCACAATTCTGATTGGGTGAAAATAAAATTGCATTTGAATTCTGAAGTTCTGATCAAACAACTCTTTCTGCAACATGGCCCTTAACTGATTTGATCAAATACAAATTGCTATTGGAGAAAAAAAATGCATAAAAAAACAAATTGTTCAATTTTAATAAAATAGAAAATAGATCCATAAAACTGTCATTAATAGATTTTGTCATTCATATGGTAAACTCTTTGACTATGTGTAAAATGTACAAGTGCCTTGCCATTGGGTTTAACCAATATAAATTTAGTTCAGTGGAGTGTTTCATGAAAGGACCTGTCAGACGTTTCATCCAACAAGTCCAGATTTATTCAACAGTTGCTATAGTAGAATTGCTTCTTAGCCAGTAAGAATCAAGGAAAGATGTCAGATATGACAACTTGTCGGATGAAAATGTTGATGAAACGCTCCCATGATTAATCTTTACGCTTCATAGCCTAGCTGCACCAAAATGGATACATCATGAACACAAGAGAGCAACATATCTCTTAAAATGCAAATACATACTGGCAATAGTAAAAGGATTAAATGAAAAAATTACTAGAATTACAATGACAATAGAGAAAAAGAAAGAAAAGATAAATTCAGATTTTTTCTCACTGGTCCCTGGAATGATATTGATACTCAGTATTATGGCATGACATTCATGAAAAAGGATACTAATGGCAAAAAATATTCAACTTTGACCGATACTCAATAAATGAGTCTTATAACTAAAGGAATTCAATAAAGACTTACCATCTATCATTTTGGTATATTTTAATTAGACTTAAAATTAAAACTAATTACACAAAAATTGATTGCATTTTTGTGTAACACGGCCTGCTCTCATAATCTTCCAAGACTAGTAAAAGTGTAGTTTTCAACTTGTGCCTGTAACATGTAGACGAATGAATTCTTTGAGTCAGTCATCCCTCTGAGGAATCCAAGTCACATCTTCTGGTTACATACAGACAAGCAGACATGCTTTCTTATTATTCAAGCAGCAGTAGCAATGAATCATTATGCGCTGTCACTATTGCATGTGTATATTAACATCTGAAAATTACATTCCATCATTAATCAATGATTACTATTGAACAAAATACATCAAAAGTGGTCAGTGAAACTTGTGCAACCAAAGGAAACCAATTGACAATAAAGCCTTTTAGTAGTTGTAAATGCACATGAGCAGTAAAAGGTCATTTGAGATAAACAATAAAGGTGGTCTTCAGATGTGACCTCCCACCCCAAAACCAACATAGCGGCTTTCCTGCATATCACAGCGACCTTCTGTGATGAACATTTTGAAAATTGTCTTCCACATTTTTAATGAGTGAACCATGTACACCTGTGTGCCAAGTCTTATGAGCACTGGGCAAAAACTGAGGGAGTAGTTCACTTCACAAGATTTTGCCCCTTATTTACCACCATATTGTGCAGTTACTATGGCAATAAAATAATTCTAAAAATTGTACAAATGTTTCTTGCCTGCTTTCACTTTAAAACCAATGTTTGTGCAAAGTCTCACAAGCATTTAGGCAAAGTTTGATCCATGAAACTTGCAACTGATGCCGGATGGATGACACCAAATCCATTAACTGATTGGATCATACCCTTTTTCAAACTTTGACAGTTAGGGGTATAATATACATGAAATCATTCAATTGAAATAAAATTACATTTGAACCCACTGACTCCTGAATTATCAAATTTGCCTAGGTGAAAAATGAACATGTTGTAATGACCAAGGCAGACTTATGTGTTGAAATAATTTGAAAATTCATGAGGTATTTTCCATAGAGCTGTTTATTAACGTTATGCATAGCTTTAAAAATAAATCATGAAAAGCTATGAAAAATCTCAATGAGATAGTAGCAAATAACACATTTTGCTTTAATAATAATAATGCATGTATTCAACTTCACATTTGACATGAAATATGATTGGATAGTCAGTTTGCTTGCCTTACTTTTAGAGACTTCAAAACTTGTGCCCTAAATCCGGAAGTGGTTTAACGGTACACCATGTGTAAAGCCCTGGAGGGATTGAGATAAAAGTGGATGAGGTGAAATGGAAAGGCGAGAAAGTGGGGGTTGGGAAGTAGAGTATTCTTTTCAAATGAGTGTAATCCTTAAAAGGACTGTAAACCAAAAGGAGTGGAAAGCTGAGTAGTAGGCAGGGTGAGAGGCTTGAGTAGATGAGAGAAGGCTGGCTTGAGTCCGTGAACTGAGTAATAATGGTAGCAGGAGCAGAATCAACGTTTCAGGCAGGTTGAATGTCTGTCTTCTTCTTTACACATGGCGTACCGTAAACCACTTCTGCGATTGTTCATACCACTTTGCAAACCTTCAAACATCATATTGTGCCTTAAAGTTGTGCACAACTTTTCAGATTCATATAAAAAACTTCCACCTTGAAATTACAGATTCATCTACTCTGAATTTCAGATACTGTAGCATGGTGATAATTTCAAACATTTTACTTGATTTTTTTTTCTCAAGATACCACTGTGGTATTCACCGTGGGCGTCGGAACAGAGTATTATATTTTTGTGCTGAGGGGACGCAATAATAGATGCCCCCACATGAACAAGGATAATCACCTGTACCGACGCCCATGGTATTCACAACTCTACCGTCATTCTCTAAACCAATTTGAAATAGAAGCTATTCCATAAGACACAACTTTACCTTGTCTGCACCAACATAATAAAACAAAATAAAATAGTAAGTGCTTTCTTTATGTACATGTTGAATTACATATTAAAGGGTAACTGAAGTACACTTTTTAATGGCTCTACAGTAGTAATACAATCGATCTTGAAAAATCCTGATTTGAAGCATGCATGGCTAAATATAGGAATATAAATAGGTACACTGGTAAGATTACCCAGCGAGCTGTGGTATCATATTGCAACCTCCAAAGATTATTCATTCTGCTCATCTTTGCTGAGAGTTTGTAAGCATATTGTTTTTATTCTATCAAAGATAAGATCCTACTCTGTCTCTGGGTATTAGTCTCAGCTCAGAACCATGCTTGAGGAAGACGTTCCCTGCACTTTGGGCTGGGTTGATTCCAATACCATCTGAAATAAAGAAACACATAGATGACCCAATGTTGAAAGGTATATAAACAAACTACAAAATATCTGAACAGATTAAAATGTAAAACGAATTCATGAGCAATTAAATCAAAGATAAATGTATGAATCTGCATTGAGTGCATACAGGCCTACAAGGATTCTTGCAGGGCCTACAGCAAAATGAATAATAATGATAATAGCATTTAGAGAGCGCCTTCTATCTAGTTTCCTATTCAGAGGTAATTATTACACAGAAGGGGGGGGGGTATTTGAAATATGATGAGAATAGCTCTGTCTTGGGGTTGGCTTTGACTCTATAGACTTGGCATTATGTATTGTTGAGGAGAGTGCATTCCACAAAGTTGGTGCACTATTAGCAAAAGCTTTTTCAAAAAATGAGCATTTGACTCTACAAGTTTTAAACAACCTGGTTCCTGAATATCTTAGATTAATACTAGTTGAAATGGGAAGTGAGACTCAATGGTTTATTAGACCTATTTTGTTGATTGAAATTTGTATCTAAATCTAAATTATTGAAAACTGAAAACTAATTAGAAACAATACCATATATGTAGAAGATATTTCATTAGGAAATATCAAATCACATTAAACTTCTGGTAATTTTAAATAGTTTTCATCTAGCTTATAAGGATAATAAAGGAAAAGAGTCAATGACAATTTCAGTGCCTTTAAAAGAAAAGTCTTATAGATGAAATATAACTAACCATTTGTGATGATTGCACTTGTAGCAGGAGGAACTTTGAACTATGAAGGGGAACAAAAGTGAGAAAAAAAGTGAAAGAAAATGAAACAGAGAAGGTGAAAACCAGCTCTAGAAAGCATTGGAATTTACTCAATTTGTTTTCCATTCTGGCAAACATGTGTATTTGATGACATATTCAGTTGCTGATCCAGCACGACAAAGCTTAGAATGGGGTCGTGTGTGGAGGAGAAAGTAATCTGTCCAAAGTCTCTATGTCAATAGTTTCCTTGGTCTCTCATGTTGGAGATGGTGTAGCAGCATCAGCAATTACACCATCTACTACTAATGTTCTGGTTCAATTTCAAGTTCATTTATAAAAAACAATCAATTACAAAACATGATACATAAATGTATCATAAGAGGTTAGGGCTATGATTTGACTGTCTCATGAAGCTTGTAACCTTACAAGTGAAAGCTTACCAGATACAAGTAAAATTTCATGATTGTAAAAAAAAACCAACCTTTCTCATGCCAACACACAAATCAGTGATCTTTTTCAGCTTTAATACATGTAGACTTCAAAATCTAACGGAGTTGAAGGGGAGTTCACCATGACAAAAAGTTCAATTTAAATATAGGCTATAGCAGAAAAATAATATATTTGTGAACATTTAAGGAAAATCCATCAAAGAACAAAAATTTATTATAATTCATTATTTTTTTTATTTGTGATGTCATATGTGAGCAGCATCCCATTATACCATACAAAACAAAACAATGAAATGCCATTTTATCAAAGCATTGAAAATAGTTTTTGTACATTCAGTATATTAACAAACAAATCACTTCACATCCACAACTAAAAGAAAAAAAAATCATCATGAATCCTAAAATGTTGATGCATTTCATATCATATAATACATATGGGACATACTGTATGATATGCCATCACAGATCAATAACTTAAATTTCTAATAACTTCATCTTTAATGGATTATCTTTAATCATTCACCAATATTTTTTTTATCTGGTATTTTCAAAACAATTTGTCAGGGAGAACTTCCCCTTAGTTTAACTTATAGTTTATGTTAATGCATCTGATCCACATCTCTGCTGGTGTGGTGAAAATTAACCTTGATTTTAAAGACTTCCTCATGAAATCATTGATTGTTGCAAGTTGGCCTACTGTTACATAGTTCTGACAAAAATATATCCAACTGAATGTGAAAGAACAATAACAATGTATTAATAACAAAGAAATTAAAGCCCTAGGGGAATCCAATTCAAATGAAAATTGTTTTATCAGAAGAAGAAAAATCAGACAAGTACATTGGTGAAAGTTTTGACAAAATCGGACAAACTATTTATGAAGTTATGAATTTTTAAAAGTTGTAAAAATTTGTGATTGTTATATCCTTGGAGACTTCAAATTGGTCCTCGCATTTACTCCAATACATACAATTTTTAAATTGTCATTTTTTTTCAAACTATATTTTCTTTCATGAGTTTCATGAGGATTGAGTTATTACCCTAGGGGAATAGGTACTTGAGAGAGAAAACCACAAATGCTATATAGTTAAGTACATGGCCTATGTGAAAGTTGTCCTTCCTACTTGTCATAATTTTGCCAATTTGAAATTTACATAGTATAGGGTCCTTAGGGATCTCAATTTTAAAACAGTCATACCTTTCTTTTTGCTTGTCCAATTTCTTTCAAACTTTCACCATTCGGTTTTTATTTTTCTCCTCGCTCAGACAACATTTTATGACCAAGGTTGGATTCCCCTTTAAGTAGATTTATAACTTCATCTATACTGAAAGTGACAAATACAATCAAATGACATACCTCTTCAGCAGCAAACTTGAGTACAGCTGTAAATGGTGTTGCTTCTGGTACACTCAGTCTGCAGGAAAATAAAACAATTTCAAACTTTTAAATGTAATGGCCAGACTACAAATAAAAATTGACTTGAAATGGAAAATGAAACTGAAAATGTAAAAAGGTAAATAAATCAGGGTGGTGTTTTATAAAACTACTGATGACATTATTAATGACTAGGGATCTTGGGAGCATTTCATGAAACAAATTAATGATTTTCACGAGATACTGAAAATACTTACATCTGATTGGCTCACACCAAAATTTTCAGTGAAAGTGACTGACCAGATGCATCATCGGGGGGGGGGGGGGGGCATTGTGGTCTAGTGGTTATGAGTCCTGTCTGTCAATCAGAGGGATGTGAGTTTGAGTCCCAACCATGGCAGTTTCCTCCAGCAAAAAATTTATCCACATTGTGCTGCACTTGACCCAGGTGAGGTGAATGGCTACCCGGTAAGATTTATTCCTTGAATGCTTTACCACCGATATGGCGGCTCAGCTACAGCCGGGGCAATAATATGATACCAAGTATCAAGCACCGTAGGCGTAGAGTATATAGTACAGTAGCTGCGCTATATGGACCATATTATCATTATTATTCATGAAACAATCCTATTTTCTTGCGCAAAAATTCTAACTTTATCTTTTGTTTTTGATTGATTGACATTGTTTATGAAATTATGTGACAAAGCAGGTAACTGTAGTGTAACTTTACAATTTCATGATGACGAACAATTTAAGAACCTGGCCTGACCATGTGTGTTTGTCATCAAATTTTGATTTTCCAGCATATATTTCAAAAAGTTGTTAAGCTGATTATATTAAAAAGTAGTCTTTCATAATTCTTCTGCCCTTTCTTGCCCATTATAATAATTATTTACGTGAAATCAAACAGGGTGAGGCAAGCCTTGAAATAAGCAGCTGCACACCAGGGGCAATTAAAAAAAAAATTGCCCCCTGGCTTGCGGGCTTTTTACAGGAACCGGGGGCGATTTTCTGGAACCAGGGGCAATTAAAAAAAAAGAATATAACGGTGAACCACACTCCAAATTTGTTTATAGTAAGCGCAGCTCCAGCAATTTTTTAATTAGTACATGAATAGCATGCTAAGTAATAGGCTTATTCAAACATTTAAGAAATCAGATTATAAAGTTTAAGTGTGTTTTGACACCCTCACTCCACATCCCCTTTGCAACCACACACACATGGGCTTATTTATTTTTCATCTTTAATGAACCAGGAACAATGAACCCCCCCCCAAAAAAATCTAAATAAATGAATAAAATAAACATAAAAAAAGAGAGTGATGGAGAAAGAGAGAATTCAGATCAAATAATAATAAATTTAGAAAAAAAAAATCTTTAAAGGTTTTTTTTTTCATGGTTAGAATCACGGGTGTGGGTGAGTGTTTGTGTGTGATTGTGACTGTGAGGTGCACTTGGATTGCATATAAATTATGTTAAAGAAATGAAGAAATGAAATCAATATCTGACTCAGTCTATTCAAATTCCAGCACATAGCCATAGGCTATGTACATGTATTGTAGGTTCATGTACCTTGAGTTTTTCACAAGTTATTTGAAAACGCAGATCTCCACAGAAAATGCCTTTCATTCTCTGAGAGTCTAAATTCGGTGAAAATGTATTCATTAATAACTTAAATATTCATCACAATGAAGAAATCATAAAATATTTTGACAGTTTTCAAAAATTAACATGAAATCTACACTCTATCTGAAACAGAAAATCACCATCACTTAGGCCATTACTGATAGAATTCTCACCCAGAGCTCTGGCAGAGAATATGAGCTCAAACTGGCTAGCTAACAGCATACAAGTACCTCACTCAAGTGCACTGCGTCCTCCTATTTTTTTTTTTTTTAGATGGAGCCTTGTTTGATGATTTATTGTCTGATATTTACCCCTCTCCAAGAAAGAAATTAAAAAGCTATAATTCACAACTATAAGCTAAGTGATTTTGGATTATTAAGGCTCCGTTTTGACAAGCAAAGTCGGCGACTGTGAGGATAAAAGACTCGC
Organism: Lytechinus variegatus; assembly: GCF_018143015.1. Classification (NCBI taxonomy): domain Eukaryota; kingdom Metazoa; phylum Echinodermata; class Echinoidea; order Temnopleuroida; family Toxopneustidae; genus Lytechinus; species Lytechinus variegatus. Next base: position 31,597,200 of record NC_054740.1, read on the forward strand.
ACATCGTATGTGCTCTGAACAGGGATTTATCTCCTGTGCAATTCGAATTACTATATCACAGAATTGTGATATCCCAACTGGAAATGTGTGCATTAGAAATTGCACATGGTGAAGTATTGAAAAACTGTTACTGCTACCGGAAGCACGCGTGTACATGTATTACAGAAGAAAAAAGACGGACGTAGCTCACTTTTTATGGTACTGAAAAAAAGACGCACTTGGCAATTTGAAAAATGAAACTGTGCTTATCGTAAATTGAATGTTACTTGATTTTGTCTTTTCAGATATTTAAATTCTGTGTGTGATATGGCTTCACTGCTCACTCACGGCGGGCGCAATTACTTGGAAGATATTTGCGCCGGTCGTCAAAATCTTGATGATTTTGGGGCTTTATGCCATGGGCGCAATTGATGGCTTTATGAGCGCGAATTTGCACTCAGCGCCCGCTTATTTCAAATTCAAGGCTTGGGGTGAGGCAGCTCACCCTACTATGGGGAAAAGAGTGAGCTACCAGCTCACCTGGTTTGATTTCACATAAATAATTATTCTAATGGGTGAGAAGGGGTGCAAGAAAATGTAACAGCACGATATCGAGGTCTTGAAATCCAAAATGGCAGATAGGCGAAAATTGTTGACTGCTGAAAACAAATAAACCCCAAAAATAAAATTATCGATAAAATTTCATTTTACCGTAAAATAATGCTAATAATGTGAAAGGTGAAGATGTATTAATGTTAAATGTGTTTGTCAAAATATTTTGTGTACCCCCATAGATCCGATTAGAACAGATTCTATTGTGTTGTTGGTACAGTGGCAGATACAAATTTTGACCTGCGCGAGTGTTGTGTTATAACTTATTATTCAATCATCAATGCCAATGGGTTAACACACTTGTTCACTGCTACCATCTGGCCTGTGGAGAATCTACAGGTAGGACTATGGTATGCCAATGCTGTATAGAGCACACACTCTAAAAAAATCATTAAAATATCACTTTTGTGACCAAAATTACTAATTTTCATACAGTTTTAATTTATTTATCATTAGTAATGTGGGAATAATTTTTGTATTCACCAGAGCGCTCAAAAACTTGAATTTTGGGCATATTTTTGTGTACGCCCTCTATTGGTGGAAAGTAATATGGCAAGAAAATTTTCATTTTTTTGATCTCTATTTTTAATTAAGAAAAAATGATATAAAGAATCAAATTTAAATAAGAGCCAAGCAGTATGAATTAACAGGTCTAATGGAAACTGTCAGTGTAAAAAAATCAAGCATTTGCCCCAAAGAAAAAGAGAAAATAAGCCAAACATTGCCACCCTTATTTTGTCACACATGGAGATATAACTGAAACAACTTATAACCTTGTTCATTGAATGAGTGGGTTAACACTACAGAATTCCCTTTTTCTGATATGCTGAAACAGAGTTTAAGATTTTCTGAAACGGAAAAGGCAATTTTTTTTAAACGGAAAATCACTGTCCCTAGATGATGTGTGAGAGAAATCAGATGTGTCCCGCGTTCCGGGCCGAGTTGTCCCGACACCGTCTAATTAAGCCTACATCAATATGAGTATATGGGACAATGGTTGCAAGAGATAACTGAACATACGGTATACTCACACTTTGAAGGGAAGTTTTGGATCCGAAGTGAGCGTTATCTTGAAAGTCACTTTCGACCTACAGAAAGAGATGACACGAAATTACGGAATAATCATTTGAATTATGTAAATTGATAAAGCAATAAACCCAAATAATACGAAATAAACAACAACTTACGCCATTCTTCCAATTCAAGTCTCTGCTGTGAAAGCTCTAGATCTTTATCAACGAACGTAGAGGGCAGCAACACACAAGCGTGTTGCTCTAAAGGTCAACTCGATACGCGCATGCAACTGAGCTGCGCGCATATTTTATTGTTCATGACAACGAAATCAAATGCCGATCAAATACAACAACAAATTAGTAGTGATCAAGAAACGAATATGAAAGAATATGACTACAACGATATCAAAGATAACATTAAAAAATATGTGGAGGGATATACATAAATATGAAAACATACTTTGATATTTAAAACTTTACAAATGCAAGTTTCAGGAAACTAAAATAATTACCAAATCGGTGAATTGTTGTTATCAGCGATTTCACCAGACGGCTGAATTAGGTGATTTGCGCCGAGACGATTTTGTGACCACTCGCAAAGCATTTCTGGACATTATGAAAAATACGAGACATTTGGCTTCCTCCTGCTCGTACGCACGGGCGTCCGTCGATATAACACATGATATTTTTATTAAAATATGCACCCTTTTTCTTAAAAGTTGATGGAGAGGGGGAAAAATTAATCGTATCAAATCGGGGTATTCAGTAATGAGTACAGGAGAAAGTATATTTCACTGATTTTCATGATTCATTCCATTTGATTAACTCATCTATTCGTGTTTTGGGGCTAATCTTTCCCTTACGCATTGCTTTTTGGCAGAAGTTCTATGGAAAATGCACCTTTTTTCACACAAACTTTGAGACACTCTGTATTCATTCCCCCATTGCTCGAGAATGAATGGGAAGTTAACGACGGGGTTAAAGATTTATTGAGGAACGGAATGTATATTTCATGAAAATGAAAGCCATTTCCCCATTGGATGTTATCTTCAATACGTGTTTTTTAGATGAAGTTAGTTGTCGAATAGGCTCTCCTGGCATTTGAGGTCTCTATCGGTGACGTCACTCAGGATCGTCATGCCTGAACCATCGGCCGGGCAGGGGTCGCAATGGTAGTGTGATTTATGCATAATGCACTCGATTATACAATAATCTTGTCCTCCCGTTCAAATGAATGTGAAACTCATATAATTTTCATCAGAGCATTCAACAGGAGTACTGTAGTACACATTTCTTTGTTATAAGTGAATTAAAGTCCCTCCAGTGAGTTTGATCACCCCTATCGTGAAAATGTATCACCCCTACGTTGAAACACAGTCAGCTGTTTGCACTCAGGGTCACTCCGTGACCTGTGTGTGCGTTCAAGAGTTGTACACGATTTTCTGTCTCATTTCGGCAGAAATCTTTCATAATGTGAATATGTCCCCCTTATTTTCTCTGGGCTCTTCGCTGACCCCATCATCATTCTATGCTTAAGCTACATTATGCTCCGTCGTCTGCTTAGATTTCAACCCCCTAGTCTAGCACTGGTACTTGTTCTGCTAGGCGTCGATCAGCATTTATCTGCAGTCCATATAGGCCGTGACTCATTTATTTATTTATTTATTAGAGCATGCAGGCAGCAATGCCAATGGGTATTAAAAAAATAATTCACGTATCTATCAGTAGTATGTTATCATTTCTTTTCACCATTTTCCCCAAAACTTATAAATTTAGAAATACATTCCAATCAGTAATAAGTGAAGTCTACATCTAACCTAGATCTTGATCATGTTGATCGATAGACCAAAAGCTTCAGTCTCTGTATTTTGGTTGCTCTGCTGAACTGCGCTGGCTCACTCACCGATGGAGATTATAGTAAAATGTCAGAAATTGTTGAATAAATCCCCAGAAACGACGGTTATTCCTGTCTAGTTGATCGATAGACCCAAGTCTAAAGATCTAGAAAACTTTATTTGTCTAACTAGACTGTAGACAAATGCTTTGACCAGTCTCGATCTGTTTGTTGAAGATGTTGTTCCACACTGGATATCTAAGTAGATCTAGAATAGATCTAGCACGACTTGTTGGTATGAGATAGTCTATGAAGAAATAAAAAAAATACTAAAATAATAATCAACTCAAAACAGACGAATTCCACATTGTCTTTATAGTATAGGACGCCTAAATCTAGACCATTTGAGGGTTGGTCCATGCAAGCTAAGTTTGGTTCAATTAAGGCCAGCCTGCATGGGCTAGCCGCTAGGAGGTTATGATTTTTTTTAGTCCGTTACATGCCTACAGGTAGTACAGGGTAAAGTCTAGATCTAGAACGAACTAGAAGATTATATGGTTGACAAGTTACCGTTAGGCCTTAGCGTTAGGCATGAAATCTTTAAAATTCACTTAGAAAATGCATAAAAATAAAATGACGAGCTCAGTCACTTTGCTCTTTCACTTTCGAAATTTCTCCAAAAAAAATAGGCCCTACGCGTTCTGCCAGCCAAGCCCAGGCCATGCAGGCCCAGGAAAATTTACCAATTGCAATATGGCAAACAAATTATGTAAAAGTCTTTAAACATTGATTGCACAGAATCAATGGTCAAATTAAGATATGGATGCTGTCTATCAAGTCTGCTTTCTGCCCAAAATCAGAAATTAATTTAAGATGGTCTAATTATATCTATCTAGCCCCCATTTCTAGTCTAGGCGGCCCGTTAAGTCTAACGCAAAACGATGATGGCACTCTGCAAACGATGTAACATTGCAATCAATTTCCCTCAATTGGCTGATTTTCTTAGAAATTATTGAAGAAAACCAGGGAAAATGTGAATAGGTGGCCGTTTATTCAAGCTTTAATTTGGCTTTGGAAGTTTGGTTGCTCAATGATTATCGACCTTCGACGCGACGCAGCGCCTGCATGGCTGCATGTGCAGCTCAGCTGCAGCGCAGCGCGCAGCCAATGCAATGCATCCGATGCATGGGGTTTTTTTTCGCCGTCCATAGTCTCGGACTCGAAGTTGAAATTAGACCCGGATTTCGGGGATTCAGCTTCTTGTATTAAGATTTATAGACTTAAAAGTCAAATGCAATTTAAAATTTGAAATCTGACCTTGAACAATCATCGTTGATAAACATCAGCCCTGAAGCAATTGCACTTCAAATCAGACCAGGCAAATTAGATGTCATTGTGTATGTTGCTAGAAGATCTATGACGAGTCGACTGAAGCCCCAGCGCATCATCAACGTCACTAGTTAGCTACGCGACCGGCCGGACTCGGCGCACCCAGGCCAGAAAAATGACCTCGAGGCTCGATTATTACGGTGGTTGTCTATGCACTTATTAGTGGTGCAGCGAAATTCAGCAGAGGAAAATAAAAGATAAGAGGGATCCTCGTTATAGACTTAATATTCCAAATAGAGAAAAAATGTCAAAATCATGATTATTTAAGCTAAATAATTTCTTTAAAAATAAAATTAATATTTTTAATATTTCTACCCAGAATAACCGATCTAATAATTGTTCATTAAAAAATATTTGAAATTAACAAATGAAAAAAAATCAACTCGACAAATTTCCGAAAAGTCCCCTTATTTTTTAGAGTGGTCACAAAATTCGAGCGGAGTTGACCTTCCTTAAAGCAACACGCTTGTGTGTTGCTGCCCTCTACGTTCGTTGATCTGCATATATTTCTCAAAGAACGTAGAGGGCAGAAACACACGGCATGCAAGGCCCTATATAATATTATAGTAAATAGTGGTAGTAAAATACGAGCTGTGATTGGCTGGATTTGTACCACGTGACCTCCCTTCAAAAAGTTATATTGTACATATGTACAATATAACTTTCGATTTTTGGATGGCAAAATCCATGATGGGGGGCTTAAATTGAGGGATCTATTTACTATAATAGATAGTGAACGTTCTATCATACAATATTACTGGACTATATGAACTCCAAATATAAAATTATCCCTCGTGCAAGCCTATTTCACCTCGGCCTTCGGCCTCGGTGAAATAAACCTGCACTCGGGATAATTTTATATTTGTCGTACATATAATCCAGTATATTGTACAATAGATTGTACACTATTTATATAATATAGGGCCTTGACGGCATGCAGAGTTATCAATAGACGTGGCGAAACCGGAAGTGTGCTCTGATTGGTCCGATATTTCATGGAGCCCCAATTAGTTCCCTCTGGCATATTTTCTGCGCTTGTGATCTTCTGCTGGGTGCATACCCCCGGAAATATCAATAAACTACACGTTTTCTCACATTTAGTGATTAAATACCTCGACACTTTCCACTCGTGGATATATTTTCTAGACGCCAATGTGAGTATTTTAACATATAAAGTTGCCTTTTTGTAGATACATCTGGTGTTATTTTGCATAAATCGGCTTCCAAAATAATGTCGAAAAAAGTGTTTGGTAAGAGAGAAAAATTGCATTTTTTCAAGTTTTGTGTAATCATGTTTTGCACAAATTACCTCAACGTGTTGAAAATAGTGTTTTACTATGACTGTCAAGGTTGAATGATCTTTTAACAACTTATTTCATGTTATTTGGGGGGAAATCCATTTAATTTCTACCAAAAACAGTTCATAAAATTTAGCATATGGGACTACCCTTCATAAGACCCTAGCCAAAGATAAGGAGCTGCGCCGCCGGAGCTTTCGGCCGCGGAAACCTTAGCCCACCCTATAGGCCTTAGGCGGTTAATTGCAGGGATGGCGCCACCAAAATGGGTGGAGGCACTTTTTAACTTTGGACTTTAGTCTAGCCTAGGTCTAGTTCTAAGTTGCTAGTCTTAATCTTAAATCTACTAATATATAGATGGAAATATCTCATCAGAGAGGAAAGTATCCCTATATTATACTGTAGACTCTGTTTTTGTTATATTTTATAAGGCAAATGTGTTAACAATTTTAGAATTAGATCTAGATTTTTTTATAGAAAACATAGATCTAACGTTAGGCCTAAGTAGTCAGGTTAGTAATAAGACTTGAGCACTGCATGCAGTGCAGTTGTTAGATTAAAATTGTAATCTAACAACTGAACTGCAGACAGTACTCAAGTCTATTTACTCGATCTGGACTAGGGTCTAATGTTGGTGAATATCTACAGTAGATGTAGACCTAGTCTAGGCCAAGATTGATTCTAACTAATCGATATTTAGAGGCTAAAATCCAATAAAAGAGCTTAGATCTACCTCTCAAGACAGCAGGTGAATCAATCTAGATTCTAGTTAATACAAACAGAAGGAATGATGACACAAAGTGCTTTGGTCTATGTCCTCAATAGCAGTAATGGTGCTAGATCTACATGTACATGTATTTATATAAATATATTTATCAGGGACTGCATATTTATTGCTGTATGTAACCCAGCTGTGTTTGGTTTATGGGGATCGTTCATCTAGCTACAAGTTCAGGGCCTCCTGACAGTACTGTAATTTTATTCACTCCTAGTGTATGTCAGTGTAGTATTCAAAATGTGTTAACATGTGCTTTGACCTTAATATCACTGTGACAACAATGCTTGCGTGGATTGATGATGGAAATGGCACAGGTCTAATGTGTAGCCACATTTTAGCACCTCATATCTTCATTATGGATTATCTGCTGGTAACTGTACTTGATCACTAATTTTGTTATCATAATTGCATGTGTTTTCAAAGATCATGCAATTAAGGTAATGACCTCAGTGACTACAAGTTTTAAGCATCAACTTTGGAAACAACTAGCTGAACAGTTTACTCACTTCAAAGGTGGTTTCTGGTAAGCCATAATCTAATTAACATCTCAGCTGATAATGTTTTAAAAATAATTTATCAGGGAATGAAAGTTATCACAATCAGGAAATAATGCAAGATTGAAAGTAAAATATATTTTCATTCCCCCTTATAATTGTGCAATTTGGAAAGAATGAACAACATATATTGATATAATTTTATGTATGATTGGTTTTTTATTTTCATAAATGTATTGTTAGGGTATTTCCTCTTTTTTGTTTACAAATGCATCATGTCATTGGGACTATTGTATACATTTTCAATAAAATTTACTCATTATCCTTGTGTTAGGATGTACATTTATATTTCCATGTATACCCATCTTTTTTATCTTATATCAAAATGCATTTCCATATATGCTATTTTTATATAAAATTCATATGAAACGTATCTCTTTCCTGTCCTCAATGAATTGATTATGTAATTTAACCTTCAAATGCAATGTACTTGATGGATGGATGGATTACGACATACTGCATTTTGATGCTGATCTCCGATAAAAGCAGAGGAACAAGAAGAAGAAGTGTCTGTTATTCAAATTTGAAATTCATTTTTAAAAATCTAGTTTAATTGAAATTGATTCAACAGCCTGTTTTTTTTTATAAATCTAATGCATGTGATAATGTAATGGGAAAATAAAAAAAAAATTGTTCACCGTTATTCTTTTTACCAAGATATGATTTTCCGATTGAGATTTATTTCATTCTTATTGTCATTCTCGATGTATATATAGGATATGCATGCGCAATTTAAAAGTTTTTATGAGCTTTATCGGATGTGAAGGATTGAGTGACATAACGCAAGATTAAAAACAAAGTATTGTTTGAATCCATCTTATCGTGCATAGAGAAATATATTTCTTACATGGAAATCACTTATGATATCTTATTATTGTTTTCTCTTTTAAAAAAGTATCAGGTTATCAGGAGAGGATCCAGCTTTTGCCAAGTGGGGGAAGGGGGTGGGGCAGAATTTTTTCACCAACATTTTCCCCAATCGACTGCTCAAAGTTTAATTTTGTTTGTTTCTTTGAAGGGTTAGACCTAACAGTCACTTCATTCTTACAAAACAACATGAATATATAAAGGCCCTATTTAAACTATTGCGAGCACGAAGCTCGATCTAAAATTTTCAAAAATTTCATATAGATTTTCCTGAAAAATGAACATTTTGGGGTAATTTGTGATCCTGAACAAAATGCGTATGTAGCTAAATAATTCATGAATAAATAGTAATTTTTTAATATTCGTTCTGGCCTGATCGAAAAGGGACCTGTTAAGGACTGTTTGCAGTTAGCCATGACGACGATACATATTAGATCAATCAAATAATGCAAGCGAATAGCGCGTACTGAAATTTTTTGACATTCCGACCTAAAAAGGAAATTCTAATTTTGTAGTCATGAACAGAATAATTAAACAATGCGAGCGGAAAAAAATGAGACTTACATGTAAACCTAAAAACGGGACTCTCTATTCATGTTTTGTAAACCATGAAGATGGGTAATTAGGTATCTTCCTACATTAAAAATTTTGATATTCTGATCTGAAAAATGTTCATTGAAGCTCTATTACAAGCACTGAAAATGAAAATTGTAAAGTGGATATGGAATGCATGTAACAGATGATGCGAAAGTGAAGCGAGAGCTGGTATTTCTTGAATTATTTTAACCTAGGACTGGGACATTCTAAGGACATTTTGTCATCATATGAAAATGGTCATCTTTCTATTCCTCTCCCTAAACGCCAAGTGAAATGTGCCAATATTCCATTATAAAAAAAATTATTGAATTATCAAGAATTCTCGAAAATTTTATCGTTTTATTTATTAATTAATAAGCCCAATGAGAGTGCGAAATTTGTTGATGTCAAGGCTTGAAAACTTGACATTTAAAGCACTTTTGTAATTATGAATAGGATGCATGAGTTAATATTTTATTAACAATTCATCAAGGGTTGTAATAAAAAAAGGTTTTTATAAAAAAAATTGTTTTAAAACGTTTTAAATCGTTTGTAAAGTTTTTTCTACCAATTATGCAATTTTATGTAAATCAATTAAACTATACAGTATGATTTAAGCTCTTGTTCTTTTAAATACATTTTTGGAGTAAGTATCAAAGAGATGACTTCAATTTTTCATTGATTTCCCAGAAATCAATTTTTAAATCAAAGAAAATAATGAAAGCTCGATGTCCGAGCTGAAATATGTTTTGTATTATATTGATTTAAAAAAATTGATATTTTAAGCTCCGTATCAGCATATTGAACAAGATATGTATCACAGACATCAAACATGCAATATATTTTCCGACTCTTCCCCTCACATTATTTTATTCACTCGCCTCCCTCTTCCCCCCCCCCCCTCCTTCCTCTCTTTTCCCTTTTCCTTTTTTTTTCTTCCCCCTTTTTTTTTGCTCCGCCAATGAGATCCACCTATGGGTTAAGCAGTCTGGTTGTTTTCTCCCTCATTTTCAATATTTGTCCTTGATCTTGCTATAGCTATAGGCTCTCCATCTTAAACATGCATTACAAGCGTCTTTATAAAAGTTTAGAAGGTATACATCGGAGAATGAAAGAGAGAGAGAGACCCAGAGATGAGAGAGGCAAAGAGAGTGATAAAGGGAGGGGTAGTACTGATAAACATGTACATTTACAACTAAAAGATTATTGACAATTTCCACCATTTGCCAGGAGAATTGTCAGATTAAACCAATGAGAGGAAATGGAGGTAAATATTGTTTTAATGTGACAATTATTGTCCATCCGCAAATTTAAAATCAAGTGAAATTGTTTTTACTAAGAAGATCGAAAAGTTCCGAAAATAAGAGGAAAATAATCAGCATTTAAATAGATGATCATTTCAGAATAAGCCTACATCATTTCACTTAGAATAATGACATTGCGGCCGCTGATGAAAGTTAAGATGGAAACAACTATAAATCACATTTCTTCAGATATGTACAAGATATTATGATAATGATGATCAGGCGCAACGGGTTGAAAGGCGATCACCCTCTACATTTTTTTTAAATAGTTCAAACAAAGAAGAGAAAATCGAAGGGAATTTGTACGATTGTATGGGTATTGGCACTCTCATTATACCCCCTATTTTTCGTTTGATAAAAAGTTTATATAACGCTTAGATCCTTTGCCCCCTATTAAAAAGATGATAGTGCTTATCAAGGGCATCGCCAGGAGGGGGGGGGGTGGCAAAAACCGCCTCAACTATTTTAGTTAAAAAAGAAAAGAGAAAGAATGATGTTCGCCGCCCTGATAATAATAGTAATTATAACGATGGCAATGATGATCATAATAAAAATAATTTCAATTTGATTATTAATAGTGACAATAATGATAGTCATAATAATGATAATACTAAATCACTCACACCTTGGTCACATTTGTTCTACGGCGGCCGTACGGCGAGTCGAAAACAGCCGTTTTAACATTTTATTTTGGTACCAGCTAGGAGGTGGTTTGAATAAAAATGAATAAAACGACTGTTTTCGACTCGCAGTACGGCCGCCGTAGAACAAATGTGACCAAGGTATAAGACTCCCCTTTTCGTTATACAAAACAGAAAGATAAATGGTTATTTTTTAATTTTCAATTTTTAGCTTTGCATCCCTCTCCCTATCTCTATTTTTCTTTCTATATTCTAGGCAGTTGTCATCGTACTATTGTCCACCTCATGTTCCTGTGTTGTGTTGTTTCGTGTTATTTACTATTATTATTATTTGCCCTTTTCGATATCTTCATGTATTACTTTATGTGTATTTCTATATTCCTTGTATCTATTTTTGAGGGGTCCACATTCTACAAGCTTTAAATTGAATCAATCTATCTTGTACTTATTTGTATTATTTTGAAGAATGAAAATGAATTGAATTGAAGTGACATAAAAAAGGACAAGTTTGCCGGCCGATACGATTACAAAGCCTTTGACATCTTATTCATACTGTTGAAATTATTCGAGTTCATTTTAAGACATGAGTACAATGCTCCTATTTCTAATTGATTGCAGTCAGTGAAAATTTGTAGCTAGGAGTTGCCACCTGTATGGGCCCGATCCCTAAATCATAATTATATAGCCCACATTTTTCAGGGAACTATATTAAATTCTAACTTTAAATAAAAAACATATATCGTCAAAATATATGCTTTTCCTATATATTTTGTGTGATCACTTATATTTTGCTTCTTGTTTATTATCCCGGTACGATACCGGCGTTGTGATTACAAATTTCAGTGTAGTGTTTCAGAAGTAGAAAACTGCCCTGCCCCCTCCCTCAAGTTTTCCACTCCATTATGTCTTTGGCATCACCTTGTTAATTTGTTGTATTCCCATATTGTTGCCTATTTTTTGTTGTCCATTTTTTATTTATAAATTGAGTGGATCAAACTTGTATAATTCTTCAAATTAATTTTCAATAAAAAAAACGGAATTGAGCTTTAATAAATATTGCCAGACAATTAAACCAAAATGTTAAAGGGGATCCATCATCAAGCTCTAAATCAAAGAGGAGAAATTACTTTTAGACCCGATTATCATAGTGATGATTGCCAAATAATTGCATGTGCGCAGGGGGAACTAATCAGCCCCCCATGGCTGACCTTTGACCGCGCGTATCATGTTTTCAGTGCGCGTGTCTGTTAAGGCCCTAAACCGCAAATTGCACCTAAACCGCAAATCGCTGCCTAAGCTTGTAGAAAAAAAGTATTTTTGAAACGAAGGACCTTGGATGAGTGGTTTCACCCCCCTGGTAACATTTAGTATTAAAGTTTGAAAATTTTTGAAAATAAGCTTCTATTACTACTACTACTACCACTACTACTACTACTACTCCTACTCCTACTCCTATACTACTACTACTACTACTACTACTACTCCTACTCCTACTACTAAAACTACAACTACTACTACTCTTACTGCTACTACTACTACTCTTACTGCTACTACTACTTCTACTACTGCTACTCCTCCTACTACTACTACCACCACTACTACTACTACTACTACTACTACTACTACTACTACTACTACTCCTACTCCTACTACTACTCCTACTACTACTACTACTACTACTCCTACTACTACTACTACTACTACTACTACTACTACTACTACTACTACTACTACTAAAACTACTACTACTACTACTCTTATACTGCTACTACTACTACTACTACTACTACTACTACTCCTACTCCTACTACTACTCCTACTGCTACTACTACTACTACTAAAACTACTACTACTACTAAAACTACTACTACTCTTATACTGCTACTACTACTACTACTACTACTAAAACTACTACTACTACTCTTACTGCTACTACTACTTCTACTATACTGCTACTCCTACTACTACTACTACTACTACTACTACTCCTACTCCTACTACTACTCCTACTATACTACTACTAAAACTACTACTACTACTACTACTACTACTACTACTACTACTACTACTACTACTACTACTACTACTATACTCCTACTCCTAATACTACTCCTACTACTACTACTACTACTACTACTACTACTACTACTACTAAAACTACTACTACTACTCCTACTCCTACTACTACTCCTACTACTACTACTACTACTACTACTACTACTACTACTCCTACTCCTACTCCTACTACTACTCCTACTATACTACTACTAAAACTACTACTACTACTACTACTACTACTACTCCTACTCCTACTACTACTCCTACTACTTCTACTACTACTAAAACTACTACTACTACTACTCCTACTACTCCTACTATACTACTACTAAAACTACTACTACTACTACTACTACTACTCTTACTGCTACTACTACTACTACTGCTACTCCTACTCCTACTACTACTACTACTACTACTACTCCTACTACTACTCCTACTACTACTACTACTACTACCATTTCGTACTGATTATGACTATAATAATATGAGTACATGGCTTCATTACCCTCGTAACATTTTGTATTAAAGTTTTAAAAAGATTATAATAAATATTTAAAAAATTATTTATAGCGATTCTTTCTTTATTTTCCGCCTTTCATTTCTTCCCTTTTCCTTTTCCTTTGCTTAAACCTACAGGCGTTAGATTATACTAGGGGAGAATTAGGGATACACAAAAAAAAAACACAAAAAAAAACCGGCACTATGTACAGCCCAAGTTGCCCAACTCCCACCATAACCAAGAGTCCAAAACCAACAAATAAGAAGAACAATAATGATAGCCTTTTAGGGCCCCATGGGAGACCAATTTTATGTTGAATGAGCACCCTGGTAAAATATTTAAATAAATAAACAAATAAATAAATACGTGTATCAACAAAGGGATCAACAACAACATTTCTCATAAAAATGGGATCAGCGCCCTAGTTCTAATTCCTCACTCTTCAACCTCTATCCTGCGATTTATGTTTGCCGCCCTCTGTGTTCACGCCTCTTACGCGCACACAGTCCTTGTTAATATTCTACATGCTTAGGCGGCAATTTGCGGTTTAGGTGCAATTTGCGGTTTAGGGCCTTACGAATTATAGTAGTAGTAGAAGTAGTAGGAGTAGCAGTAGTAGAAGTAGTAGTAGCAGTAAGAGTAGTAGTAGTAGTAGTTTTAGTAGTAGTAGTAGTAGGAGTAGGATTAGTAGTAGTAGTAGTAGTAGTAGTAGGAGTAGCAGTAGTAGTAGTAGTAGTAGTAGTAGGAGTAGCAGTATAGTAGAAGTAGTAGTAGCAGTAAGAGTTGTAGTAGTAGTAGTAGTAGTAGTAGTAGTAGTAGTAGCAGTAAGAGTAGTAGTAGTAGTAGTTTTAGTAGTAGTAGTAGTAGTAGTAGTAGTAGTAGTAGTAGTAGTAGTAGTAGTATTAGGAGTAGTAGTAGGAGTAGGAGTAGTAGTAGTAGTAGTAGTAGTAGTAGTAGTAGTAGTAGTAGTAGGAGGAGTAGCAGTAGTAGAAGTAGTAGTAGCAGTAAGAGTAGTAATAGTAGTAGTTTTAGTAGTAGTAGTAGTAGTAGTAGTAGTAGTAGTAGTAGTAGTAGTAGTAGTAGTAGTAGTAGGAGTAGTAGTAGGAGTAGGAGTAGGAGTAGTAGTAGTAGTAGTAGTAGTAGTAGTAGTAGGAGTAGCAGTAGTAGAAGTAGTAGTAGCAGTAAGAGTAGTAGTAGTAGTAGTTTTAGTAGTAGTAGTAGTAGTAGTAGTAGTAGTAGTAGTAGTAGTAGTAGTAGTAGTAGTAGGAGGAGTAGTAGTAGGAGTAGTAGTAGTAGTAGTAGTAGTAGTAGTAGTAGTAGCAGTAAGAGTAGTAGTAGTAGTAGTTTTAGTAGTAGTAGTAGTAGGAGTAGTAGTAGGAGTATATCCGGAGTAGTAGTAGTAGTAGTAGTAGTAGTATAGGAGTAGGAGTAGTAGTAGTGGTAGTAGTAGTAGTAATAGTAGCTTATTTTCAAAAATTTTCAAACTTTAATACTAAATGTTACCAGGGGAGTGAAACCACTCATCCAAGGTCCTTCGTTTCAATAATACTTTTTTTCTACAAGCTTAGGCGGCGATTTGCGGTTTAGGTGCAATTTACGGTTTAGGGCCTTAACACGTGTCGCCACTCTGTCTATAGCTATTGATAACTCTGACGGCATGCAAGGCCCTATATAAACATATATATAGGGCCTTGACGGCATGCGTTAAAGGAAACCAAAACCCAAGAAGAGAAGCAATCTTATTGGAAAGAGTAAAATGAGAGGAACAATTCAAAAAAAATTTCATCAAAATCGATTATGAAATAAGCGAGGTATGAACGATTAAAAAGTCTTGTTGCACTTACTATGTGGATCCCGGGGGGGGGGGGCACTTACATTGACGAGTGGATACCATGCGCGACCAAAAAAACACGTAAAAAGGATATCCTTTTCACGATAGGGCACGTTACGTACGTAACGTGAAAAGGGTGTCAAAAACACAAAAATAATGAAAAAAGGGTATCTATTTCGCTAGGAAAATTACGTGTTTAGGGTCGAATTTGCGGGGATGAAAAATAAAATTAAAATGTTTTATAAAGGATGTCCTTTTTGCCCCAACACTACGTGTTTAGAGTCCTATTTGCGCGAGGTGTAGAAGGTGGGGTCGTACTAAACCAAATAAGGTAAAGCCGACAACCAAAGGACTAGTAACAATAAAACATTCCTGTACTTGTTTAGGGGTTCATTTCAGGGAATATTTGCCAAGAGTATCGTTTTGTTTCCAATACTTGTTAAGGGTAGGGTTTCACACGCCAATACTTGTTAAGGGGTGCATTTTCAGAATATGGAAATTACGTGTTAAGGGTGCTTTTCGAGACCCCATGGTCGCGCATGGTATCCACTCGTGAATGGAAGTGGCCCCCCGGGATGTGGATCCTCAAATTGGCAAACATGCTTCAAAATGGTTGATTTTGTGGACAAATCTCCATTTATACATATTTTCAGATTTACCCCTTTATCTTACATATTTTACATTATCTCCTCCTGACCTTGACATAATTATATGGTGTGGATTATATTTTCCCATGACATATGTTGTGCTCAGAAGGAGGCAAGATGCAATTTGAAAGAAAATGAGGAAAATCTGAAAATTTGTGTACAAAACAAATGGACAGTTGTCCACAAAATTAGCCATTTTGAAGCACGTTTGCCAATTTGAGGATGCCCATAGAAAGTAAAACAAGAATTTTCAAACACCCATAACTTGCTTATTTCATAACCGATTTTGATGAAACTTTTTTTAAATTGTTCCTCTCATTTTACTCTTTCAAATAAGATTACTTCTCTTCTTGGGCTTTGGTTTCCTTTAAGTGTTCCTGTATACACTACACTAGCATGCGTTTATAACTTTATCTGACGGCATATTCTATCTCTATGCAGATAAGGGATGCTTGGTACACTGAGACTTTAAAGTACCTAAAAACTTGTTGAAACGTTATCCCCTCTTGGTAGAAGGTTCTTCTATTATGTATAATTTTCATAGAACATCGATCAACAACTTCGGAACTAATCGGGCCCCTCTTAAAGGACAATTCCACCCCAACAAAAACTTGATTTGAATAAAAAGAGAAAAATGCAACTAGCGTAACACTGAAAATTTCATCAAAATCGGATGTAAAATAAACAAGTTATGACATTTTAAAGTTTCGCTTCATTTCACAAAACAGTTATATACACATCTCGGTCGGTATGCAAATGAGGGAACTGATGACATCACTCACTCACTATTTCTTTTGTATTTTATTATATGAAATATGAAATATTTTGATTATCTCGTCATTGTCATGTGAAATGAAGTTTCATTCCTCCCTGAACACGTGGAATTCCATTATTTTAACATTTTGTGCTTCAGGCAAGGAGGTCCTCAGGCTAATCATCATGATTCGTAAAAATTGAAATATTGTATAATTCAAACAATAAAAAACAAAAGAAATAGTGAGTGAGTGACATCATCAACTCTCTCATTTGGATGTATAACTGGCTCGTTCATATAACTATTTTGTTAAAAATAAGCGAAACTTTGAAATGTCATAACTTTAATATTTTACATCCGATTTTGATGAAATTTTCAGCATTGTGCTTGTCTGATTTTTCTCTATTGATTCAAATCAACATTTTTCTGAGATGGACTTGACCTTTAAGTTCTAGTTTACTATACATGTATATCAGTGCTTTATTGTTTCGCTTGTATTGTTGATCTTATGTTTTTTTCCTTATCATTAGAATAGTTATTTCATCATAGAAAAAAGGAAATAAAGAAGAAGAAAATCTTTATCCTTCCTTGCATATACAGTGTGTGGCAAAATAGACAATCATGACTTATTGCAAAATAAACACAAGGAATTGAATGGTTGCTTTATTATACAGTGCGTATATCAAACAAATTTACACTTGGAAAAAGCCCTGGGAATTAAAATAATATACAACATGTGGGTATTTTTTTCACAAATAATCTTAGGTTTGGGTCTCATCTATCCAATGGAGGTAAAAGTTTTGACAGAATGTTACGCTTGAGTGAGCACTGTCCATTTTTGTAAAGCTCGCAGAAATCTGTTTGCGCAGAATGCTCGTTTTCACGCTGTGTCAAGGAGAAAGGGCGAAATCAAATTTACCCTGCGAAACATTTCTCACGCAATTCCTTTGCACTTTTAGTTAATTGAAATAAAACAGATCCATTCAAGCATTTTAGAACAATTTTGCCACCCAAATTGAAATTTCAACACGTAGTAAGCACAACCTTTACCCTGTTTGTGCCCGGTTTGTGCCAGATGGATCTGAGGACATAACTAAATCTGAACAAAAGTTTATATAAGACATCTCCAGCATTTTTTCACCAAGTTTTTATCATTTAAAGTGGGATCACAACCATTTTTTATTTAATTCTTGTTTCTCCACACCTTTTCCAAGTTTGACAATGATTAACAAAATGAAAATCAAGCCTAAGCCATTTCATGTATCACAGCTCAGTGTAAAGCAAATATCGTCACAATAGCCTCGGTGGGGGAGTGGGATGGTGCGCAATCAATGCACTCTTCGAATAAGTTTTGGGCAACGGAAAAAGTTTAAAATGGTAAAAGATATCTTCAAATCAATTTTACTAGCTAAATGCTACGTGTTCTTCATGATTAAGGTCTATATACTTTTATTCGCATGATTTCAAAGTTCTGCGCAAATCATCACTAATTTTTCAAAAGTAAGTGGTGCATGCTCACTCATTTGACAAGCGGAAATATTTTTCGACAGTTATATCGTTATTTGCTTAAATGGATCTATACCAATGTTAAAATGTGGAAAATTCTTCAGGATATTACAAATGTATAATTTTACAGGATTTTTTCTAAGGCGTAAACTTTTTTGATACGCACTGTAGAGGCCTCAAAATAGGAAGGTCGAGAAGGGTTTGAACTCCTGAATGGGATACTTAACGTGCAGATATAGGCTGCAAAAGAACATGACAACGGATCTCTGTTCATGTATAACACATTAGTAAAGTATATAGACTATTGTAGAGAATAGTCATAAATAACCTGAGGCCTCGTTGGGGGGGGGGGCAGGGGCGAAAATTGCTCCCCCAATAATTCGAAAAATGCAACGCAAAAATATGTTTGAAAAGCCTCGGAAAGCACTGAACCATTATACTTCACATTGAAATATATAATTCATCTTTATTTTCTATTCATATTCTATTCTATATCAAACGTCAACAATAGAATACATATAGGCTTAATAAAGACGGCAAGACGGAAATAACATGTAAAATTTAAATCAAAAGCGTATGATTATAGCCCAGGTCCCTGGCAGGAAAAGTGTTACACTAAAATGGACTAAATGGCAGGGCAAATGATACATGATATATAGATGAAGAAGGAATGGACAAATAATTAAGAGAGACACAGGGAGAGAGAAAGAAATTAAAGAAAGATAACAAATGGGAAAGGAAGAATGCAAAATGAGGAAGAAATAGAAAGGGTAGAAAAAATATCGTATCGTGTGAGTAATACATAATATTTTAATATTAATATTGCTAATTAATCAATCGGTTCTTTGATATTGTAAAAATGTTAAACTAATAATACATGCCAAAAAAACCCAGCTAGGATATATATAAAGGGAGAGGAGGAAGAATAGGCGAGCAAGAGGAGAATAATATATAAACTTGAGAGGAAAAAAGAAGAAGTAGAAGGAAGAAAGGAAATAAATAAATAAATAAAAAGGAACAAAAGAGGAAGATGAGGAAAGGAAAAGAAAGAAAGAGGAAAAGAAAGAAATAAAGAAAGATGAAAATATGAAAAGAAAGAAAGGTAGAAGGGAAAAACAGAAAGAAAGAAAGAATGAAGGAGGATAAGATGAAAGAAAGAAAGAAAAAGAGAAGGAAAGGGAAAGAGAAATAAAGAAAAAAATAAGAGAGGAATTAAAAGAAAGAAAATAAAGAAGGAAAGGAAATAAAGAATTAAAAGAAGAAAGGAAGAAGACAAACAAGGTTTATTCACTGTAAAAATGAAGTGCTATTTAAATAGCATTAATTGTATCTTAGAGACAATGCTTAATATTTTTTTTATTTAGTATAGAAGAGGGTCTCCATTCGTAATAGTATGAGATTCGCTAGTCATAATAGGAGATGACTAGCAAACCCTCATCCTGCATCAGACCCTGCCTTTTTAAGAACTGCTTGTTGAAATTATATATCATTAGGCCTATATCACTGATCAAAATATTTATTCTTTCTCTTCTGCGCCTTTATTCCTCAGTTTTCCCTTTCTCTTCATTTCTTGTTTATACATTTTCTTTATCAATATTTTGTGCTCCCTTTCCCTTTTTCGCCCCCTGACAGTCGCCCAGGGAACATACGCCACTGGCAATTTCATAAAAGAAAGTCTTTTCATCTATAACATTTTCAGCTAGGGCCTGAAGGGTACCTACATAAGGGCATTTAACGATAAGGGGGAGGGGGAGGGGTCGATGGGTATATAGGACAGGTTATCCGGAAACGGGTTTTTGTTGTTACTCGACCTCTCCAGGGTTTAAAAAAAATGTACAATGAACATGACAGGAGATGAGGTTTTTATGTCAAAATGACATCCTTAAAAATATTATGACGGAATGTACGTGGTGGCTATAGGGATTTTTTTTAAGTGTAACCTTGCACTCCTTGCCTTTGGGCTCTTTGATTATGAGCTTTCAAATTATAAATGTAGGCCTACATAAAAATGATCTGCAACATCTTTGAATTGCTGGTATCAACATGCATGCATCCATACAGGCTGTTGAGAAGGCAATTAACGCAATGATCATTGCCCTGCCTATTGAGTCTACACAATACTGTAGAGAATAAAATCATTCTAAATGTTGCTAATCATTGGGCGGGGGCTGGGGGTGATAGTCATGGATATGATGGGAATGCGGCAAACATATCAATTTGCCCTAGTTGCCCAATAATTTTGACAAAATGAAAAATTTACGAATCCCGTGATTGCAAAAATGTATTTGAAGAAACATCTGTGAAAGCGCCCCGGGAAAGCGCTACCAATTAAACTAAACTAAAATCAAACTACTCCATCAAAATGTAAATTTTTCGGTGTGTTTCACATGCCAAAATAGTAACTTTGTCTTTATCCCCTCTCGCCACCCGAAAAAATGGATCGACAGCCTACACTTGTGACTCAATCTAGTCTACAAATGTAGACCCACATATGCATTGTGTACCACAGCGGATTCAAGGAGTCTGCAAGCATACTTAGCAGACTAGGTCTACTGCAGTGAGGCTGAAATGGCCACTGATCAGTGGAAATGGCTCGCTTCGCTCGCCCTTTCATGCTGGTTTGCTTCGCAAACCAGTAGCATCCCATGCACCTCACGAGCCATTCAGAGTCTGCATAGCAGACTAATCAGGGAGTATATAGCTCCAAAACATTTTCTAAGAAAGAAAAAAAAATCGGATATCGGGCAGGGTTTAGAGCCAGGTTTAGAGTAAGAACTTCATGCAAAGATTGTTATTCGAGGGATTCGTGGTGGGTGAAGTAGCTATAGTGGATGTTATTGAAAAAATAAAAGGTAATTGCAAGCGGGCAGTCTACTATCTTGCAGACCGATCATTGACTTAAACTAAGAGATGTATTCTGCTATTTCTGCATTTACAGGTTTTATTTTGAGAGGGAGCGTTTAAAGGTCAAATACACCACAGAAAAATGTTAAACTGAATAAATAGGGAAAATCAAACTAGCAAAAGATTTCATCAAAATCGGATGTAAAATAAGAAAGTTATGACATTTTAAAGTTTTGCTTATTTTCACAAAAACAGTGATATGCTCAATTCAAATGAGACAGTCAATGATGTCCCACACTCACTATTTCTTTTGTTTTTTATTCATTGAATTATACAATATTTCATTTTTTATAGATTTGACAAAAAGGCAACTTGACTGAATCATACAGTATTAAACAATACTCATTCCACATTTTCAGGGAGGAATTAGTCGTTTCACTTGACAATGAGGAGAAAAATAGAATATTCCCGTATTTCATATAACGACAGAGCGAGAATTTTTCCTAATTTGAATAGTAAAAACTCTGATTTTAGAGCACTTGACGACATGAATGGAATACCACTTTATAAACGGATAATTAAATATGGTCCAATTTCTTTGTGGTCAATTTTTTTTTTTTTTGGGGGGGGGCTTGAGCAATTTTTTGTGAGGCCTCAGTCCCTTAAGCATCCCCCTAAAACCGTGCCTGTAATAATAGATGCGAGTGCGAAGCGGGAGCGGAAAATGTGATTTTTGTATAAGCCTACATTTTGAATTTAAAAGGAATATACTTCACTTTGAAGAAAAAAAAGTCATTTTCCCTTTTGAAAAAGGGTATTTTTCTTTCCTTACGAGGAATATTTGAGGGGCAAATGCATGCCCCATCGGGCCCCCTGACCCCCTTCCCCCCGCTCCGCCGCCCTCTTGCATCTGTGATGGTGAGTCATGAAAGTTCAGCAGAGACTGACATGCATCCAGAGTCCGAGTGAGGTCGACGCGATATTGCGCAAGCGTACACTGTGTGTAAATCTCTTCCGGGTTGGATGATCTTCATGGTCCACGTTTTCCACATGGTCTGCACTCTTTTAGCAGTATTTTCAGCATTTTGCAGGACAATGGCTAAGAATCAAGAGAGGACTTTTATAATGGTGAAGCCCGACGGAGTCCAGCGTGGGCTTATCGGAGACATCGTCCACCGATTTGAGAAGCGTGGATATAAGCTTGTCGCTGGAAAGATGATGAAGGTAATGTTCCAACTCTCAACTCCCTGGGTTAGAAAAAGACTTGCAATGACAATCTGAATGCCCGGGGGAGGGGTAGCCTGGGGCGTTTTGGGGAGTGAAAGTTATATACTGTACGTATGGAGTCACTCCCCACTAACGCCTGGGAGCCCTACCTATATTTCCACACATACGGGTACAAGACCAGAAACTTTCGCCCCAGAGAATTCTACTTTCCCTCTAAAAGATCTTTACATATGTAGGCCCTACACAGTACATGCATGGCATGGGGTCCAACTTCATTTCCAACACTTCTGCGATATTGATTTCATTTTTAAAGAAGAATTCATTATAAAAAACGAGAGATTTGTTTTGAAAAGATGGAAAGAGCTTCTGGTTTACGTCGCCATCTTGATTTCTTTGTCTTTCGCTTGGCGACAGCACGCAAATCGCGGGATTTGCGTGCTGGAGACTGTCTCTGAAATTGGATACCCAAATTCTTTATAAAAGTCTCTGATATTTGGATATAATCTCTCTCATGGGAGACAGTCTCCAATATTGGCTGTGCGCCTCTACTGCTGATCGCTGTTCATTACCGGTATATAAATTCATATACATATTGATTGGTATGATATTACAAGTTCAATCATATTCAATGAATTTCTGATCGCGTTAGCGGGGGCATCTGTCTCTGTCCTTTGGACACATCAAATTTCTGGTTTTCCCCACTCATTCAATGAACAAGGTTATAATATAACCTTGTTCTCAGTTATATCTCCATGTGTGGCAAAATAAGGGTGGCAATGTTTGGCTTATTTTCTCTCTTTTTCTTTGGGGCAAATGCTTGATTTTTTTACACTGACAGTTTCCATTACATCTATTATTCATACAACTTGGCTCTTATTTAAATTTGATTCTTTAAATCATTTTTTTCTTAATTAAAAATAGAGATAAAAAAATAAAAATTTTCTTGCCATATTACTTTCCATCAATAGAGGATGTACACAAATATATGCCCAAAATTCAAGTTTTTGAGCGCTCTGGTGAATGAAAAAAATATTCCCAAGTTACTAATGAAAAATAAATTGCAACTGTATGGAAATTAGTAATTTTGGTCACAAAAGTGATATTTTAATGATTTTTTAAAGTGTGTGAGCACTCTGTACAACATTGGCATACCATAGTCCTACCTCTAGATTCCCCACAGGCAGGGTGGTAGCAGTGAACAAGTGGTTTTCCCTATATCTTTTTGAACAGGCCAAAGAGGATCTCCTCAACGAACATTATGGTGACCTGAAGGAGAAGCCATTCTTCCCTGGTCTCATCAAACACATCGCAAGTGGACCAGTCTTTGCTATGGTAAGTTTACAAGAAAGAAGAATAAAGGAGACTCAATAAAAGTTTGAGTAAGACTTGACAAGAAAGAGGAAGATATGAGCATTTAAATGCTAAGGTCACCAATGCTAAGGAGACTCTCTCCTGATTGGCAATGAAAGCAAGATCTGTGATGTCACAACTCTCTTTGGACACAAAAATACACCTCGGAACATCTCTTTTTTGCTCGTTCTAAGTTGATGGTGATGAATTTTTACCCGATTTCTAAGCATCAGAAACCTCAATATATGCAAATGCTCATATCTTATTATTCATTCAATTCCTCCAACTTTCATTGATCTGTTTGATTTTTCTGTTTGGGCCAAGCAAAAAAAAGAAAGTAGTTGATTGTCCTCGCGTATCTGGCTGCTGCATGAATTTTTTTACAATTTTCAAAAATTGGCTAAAAAAAAAATTTGTGATGTTTCTTGTCTGCGCCTGCTTCCCTTTTTGATTGCCGCATCAATTTTCTTGATACTTACTATTTTTATGGCCGCTGAAAAGCGACAGAAATTCTCAAAATTGGTGAGCGATTTGCACTCATGTGCTCTGGGATCTCTCTCGCAACCTCATAAAACATTGCAAAGTCTGATTTTGACGTAACTGCGAGAAAAATTCTGATTTGATTTTTTATTGGTAATTTTGAAGATACGATCATAAATTAACGAGAAAATAAAGTTTGCAAACTCAGAAAAGATCACATATTTCTTCTTTTTTAGTGCATTTTTCGGGGACCCCGCTTCCTGAATCTAAACTAATCCGTCGTGTGCTTTGAAAAAAATGGTGCAGATAAATCAATTTTAATGAAGTAATTTGTATTTTAGCGGGGTTTTTTAGTTAATGATAGTGCCTGTACTTCGATGTGTGTTGCAGTGATTGACTGCACTTGTGACTGTGTTGGGTGATGTGCATGTGTGCTGGCAGCTGCAGTGATGTGATTGACTGTGCTGGCGTGACATGTGAATTTGTGACATGAATTGAATTTTCTAGCGAGTTTTCTAACGTCAGCAGGCAATGCATTAATATTAAAAAAATAATTTCAAGTGAGTTATTCATTATCAAGAAATTGAAAATCATTAATGGGATTCCAGTAAGTGCCAATTCTGTTCAAATTTGACATTCTTCCTTGAGCTATACAATTTGATGGACAATTGTAAAAATGTAAGTTAGTAAATAGATTATGTGAACAATTAACGATTAATTCAATAATCATTTAATATTTGATATCAATAAAAAAATGAATAGCAATTGAATTAACAGTATAAACATTATGTAAACGAATATACAAGCAGCTGGAAACTGCGATGCGAAACCATGCCCAGAGCTGAAAAAGAGATTGACTCTGGAAAACTGAACATTGCTCCATGGTAATAAAAAGGCCCCCCCCCTATGCATTTTTACCCTTACATATATATAATGTAGAATAATGTTTGAATCATTCACCTGACATGAACATTTTGTTTCACAATAATACACTAGTCCTACCGGTATACATCAGTAATACATCAACAGGTTTGTATTGCATAATACATTTTCCACAGATTTCCAATATAGTTTCTACTAATTTACTATTAATATTGAGCATGCATCGATCACATGATTCGAGCCTGACATGGCCCGACAATCATTTGAATGAAAAAAAGCAAAAGAAAGAAAGTAAATAGTGAGGACCTCCCTCATCACTGATGTCAAAAAATGGGCCGAGAATATGTCTCCTTGTTTTAAAAAAAATAGTAAGATAGCAAATAGTAAAATCTTCCTCATCACTGCTCTCAAAAAACCCGGACGATCAACTACTATCTTTTTTTACTTGGCCTTATATGTATTCAACTTAAAGGCCTGGTCCCACTGGCTGAGGGACACAAAACGTATTCATAACGGTTACAGCGAACAAGCAAGATTGTATTTCGAAAGTGAAAAGAAAGAATTATTTGTCCTTGGTTTGACTAGCAATACTACTATTTTCCCCACAGGACTTCGCCCCTCGGGAAAAGTAGTGTTGCCATTCCAACCTCAGATGAATAAATCCTGCTATGCTTCCTCAAAGCCTGGTATATTTGTATATCATGCATTGTGCATGTGGAATGGGTATGTTGATTTTTTTCCCTCATGCAAGTCAAGCGGGATTTCAGTCCCCCAAAATGTGATTTAGGCAAAGTCATATGTAACATAATATTGTTTTCCTTTATATGTGGTCATTTCTGATATTTAATTACATGTACTTTTTTCTTGTTTCATGATCAGGTTTGGGAAGGAAAGGATGTCGTGAAACAGGGCCGTGCAATGCTTGGTGAAACTGATCCTGTAAGTAGATATTGGGCAGACGCATTACTTTCGTCTCTCTTTTGTGTCCTAGAATTGAAGGTCAAGTCTACCTCTAACAAAAGTTTGATTCGAATAAATAGAGAAAAATCAAACAATATTATGCTTATTAAATATTAACCTTGTTTGTGAACTCACATTTTTTAGCCTTTTGACTTTTTGACGAGTATAATTTAATAAAAACCGAATTGAATTTGAATTGTCATCAAATCATGGTGATGATAAAAAAGCAATAAAACAATTCCAAATTTTTCAAAATTAATTTGATAATATTAAAACTTTATTTTATGCACATCATAGTGATATTAAAATAAGAGAGTTCAGGATGTCACACTATGACCATTTCTTTTATGTTCCAATATTTTCTTTTTTTTTCAGGATGAAAAGGAAACTTTTTATTGAATCTAAATATGTTTAATGGCAATTTTATATGTCAGGGTGGAATCAATTCATTTTTACATGAGGAAATAGAATACTGGGTATTCATATTTCAAATGATACAAAAGAATAGTGAGTGTGTGAAGTTGTTTCCCTCAGCATACCAACAATGATGGGCATGTAACTGTATTTTGAAATTGAGCTCAACTTCAAAACTTTTTAAAACTTTTTTTTTTTACTTTCCATCCAGTTTGGATGAAGTGTTCATTGTTCTGCTCATTTGATTTTTCTCTGTTTATTCAAATGAACTCTAAATATTGGGCTGGACTTCTTGTTTAATCCTATCTAGGCCGAATTGGCAGGCATATTGCCTATGACATAACCTTCAATTTTTTTTATGTACTTCATGAAAATTTCTATTGATTAATTATGCTAAGTAATGCGTAATTAACATGCAAAATTTTACCTTTTTCCTTAGCTCCCTAAATGAATTTCCAAATGTCCTCTTTTTCTTTGGTTTAGAAACTCCTTTGTCATAATGTATGTGATAAAAAAAGATATCTAATCAATTTCTTATGTATTTTATTGTTTTTGCAATTTCTTATGTATATCTTTATTTTTTCAACCTTTTTTTTTAGATGAACTTTGTTGGCGACTCTTTTGTCATTGTAAACAGCGTAAAATAAATCAATTTAAACTGGCAAAAGTAAAAGTAATCGTACATTTATGATATTTGGTTGAAAACACAATTCACATTAACTTTCTACACAAAATCATATTTTAGAGCAATTTTGGGTCTGACATGCACTAACACGGTCTGGCATAATTTCCAGACTGCATACCAGGGCATCGTAAATTAGGTCTTAAAACGGGGGGAGACTTATAGAAAAAATTAAATAAACATCGCAGTGTAAGCTTTATGCATTAAAAAATTGTGCGAAATGTAAGGGGGATGGACCTCGGCCTAGATAGGGTTAAGGATGAGAGTTAAGGATAGGTTTGAATTGATGTATTTGGTTATTTATTTTATTTTGTTATTCTTGTAGCTCCTCTCTTGAATTTGCTGATTTAAATTTAAACCGGTTTCACCAATGAAAGCTAAGTAGGTCCTTGCAATTGGTGTTTGTTTACTTATAACCCGATACAGAGACTTCATGTACATGTATGCAGTCTGGAGTCAATAGAAAATGTGTGTTATAGCAAAATCATTCAGTCTTCATCAGGTTATGTATTAATGTTTATTTAGTAATGATAATACTAATGTTGATGATGCAATTTGTTAAACTTTTGTATCCACTCTGAAGAGTGTATTGAGGGGCTTGATTTGTTACCCTGACCTTGATAGCCAAATTGAAAATATTCTAACAGTCTTAATCATGTAGATGTGGAGCGTTGTGGCCCAGTGGATTAGTCTTCTGACTTTGAAACAGAGGGTTGTGGGTTCAAATACCAGCCATGGCGTAATTTCCTTCAGCAAGTACTTTATCCACATTGTGCTGCACTCAACCCAGGTGAGGTGAATGGGTACCCGGCAGGATTAATCCCTTGAATGCATGAGCGCTGAAGGGCAGCTCAAGCTAAAGCCTGGGTAATAATAATAACATCGCGCCTCGGAATAGAATATTTCTAGATAGATTGCGCTATATAAATGCCTACTATTATTATTATTTTAATTTCTGTTTTTGATTTTTATTTTAAAGAAATACGCTAATGAAAAGTTATTAATTTTTACTTTTTACAACAGCTGAAGTCAAAGCCTGGATCGATCCGTGGTGACTATTCCATTGACATGGGCCGCAACATTATCCATGGATCCGACAGCGTAGAGACCGCTAACAAAGAGATTGCGCTCTGGTTTAAGGATGATGAGGTCATAAACTATAAACTCTGCACAGAAGGCAGTGTGTATGAATAACAACATTGTACATTTTCAAAATCAACCATGAGTGCAAAATATCGTGACCAGATGTTCTGTCTTGCCTCACTTAGTATGCTCCATGGGTACAACAGGATACATGGTTTAGTAGAGTGTAATGATAATAATTTCTACATTTGGCAAGGTTTAGTGAAAATCTCCAACAAAAAGATAACATTTTATTGAATGCTACATTGCATTATGTCTTTGTAGCAGTCAATGGACTGTGTATCAGTACATTTCACCCAAAAGGTACCTATGGTATGGTACACATTTCTTTTCCAATCATTCTCCTCTTTTGCACTCATAGCTGGATTTTTCAAGTAATTTGAATGACCAATATGTTAGGTGTTAAACAATTTGTGTATGTGTCCCACACTGTTGTTTTCAATCACAGCAAACTGAAGAGAGTATTTACAGATGGTGTCTATTCAATGCAGTCTTTTGTCAAATCCGTTCACCTTACAGACAGTGCACATAAAATAAGTAACAAAACATGTTTCTACTAATCGCTTTATCCTGAAGGATAAAAATCTATCATGTTATAATCAAATTCAACTTTATGACTTCAGAATTTGTTCTCTGGTTTTCTGTATTAAATGGAGTAGCATTTATGTCAAAATATAACACATTATTGAAGATGATCATGTGCTTAATTGATGTTGCCAATACTTGTATTTATTTTCCACTTGTAAAATGTTTCATTGTTTAAAGCACAATTTGATGTAATCTCTGTGCCTAATTTCACACTTGTGTTGGTCATGAACCAAAATTCATTCCAAATGGATTTGAGGTGGTATTTTTGTAGCTAAACTACACTGTAGTTTATTCCAGACTGATACCGGCTTGAAGCAGTATTCATGTAAGATTATTTTTAGTAGCCAAGGTAATCTTCCAGAATATGACTATTGACAATCACAGCCAGTCAATGAATATGTACCATACATTAGTCTGCCATTTTGTTCAATGTTTTATGGGGAAGAAAATATATGAGGAAGAACACTGTAATTTGTAGTAAATTGTTTTCATTGATTTCATGTGGTTGCTGAATTTGAGGAATCTTCCTATTGGATGATTTTAAGTTGGATCTTGAGAGCATGTGATAGTGGGAGGGCCTAACTGGTTCAATGACATTTTTTCTGGCGAAATATTGCTCTGCTGTTAATTCCACACACTGATGAATGATCAACTTCAACCATGGATTAAACACTATACCCTATCCTAAACCTGACATAAAACCCTAACGCTATACAAAATAAAGCACAGAGCAAAATGTTGTGTCTCTTGCCAAATTAACCTCAACATTTGAAAGTCGCATTACTTCGGTCTAGTCTTAGAATAAGCCAGTTCACAGCTAGCTCATGCAGATGAGCGTTGAATTCATTGACCAGAAGCATTCGTGATTTGATGATGATTCATGTACTCCTACTCAAACATTCTTTTCATTGCATCCATTGAAGAGTAACAAAGTGTTCACAATCATTGACATTTGAAAGTAGTCCAACTTTAAATAACAGTCAATGTACCAAAACAATTTCCATCACTGACTCACTATTCTAGTCACCTGGGGGGTGCTTCACAAAGATTTAAAGGACAAGTCCACCCCAACAAAAACTTCATTTAAATAAAAAGAGAAAAATTCAACAAGCATAACACTGAAAATTTCATCAAAATCAGATGTAAAATAAGAAAGTTATGGCATTTTAAAGTTTCGCTTAATTTCACAAAACAGTTATATGCACATTTCGGTCGGTATGCAAATGAGGAACTGATGACATCACTCACTACTTCTTTTGTATTTTATTATATGAAATATTTTTATTTTCTCATCATTGTCATGTGAAATGAAGTTTCATTCCTCCCTGAACACATGGAAATCCATTATTTTAGCATTTTGTGCTTCAGACAAGGGGTCCTAATTCATCAAATTCGTAAAAATTGAAATATTGTATAATTCAAACAATAAAAAACAAAAGAAATAGTGAGTGACATCGGCTCTCTCATTTGGATGTAACTGGCTCGTTCATGTAACTATTTTGTTAAAAATAAGCGAAACTTTGAAATGTCATAACTTTCTTATTTTACATCCAATTTTGATGAAATTTTCATCGTTATGCTAGTTTGATTTTTCTCTATTTATTCAAATAAACATTTTCTGTGGTGGACTTGACCTTTAAGTATGACTTAAATGTTGACGCGTATCTGAAATGCAACGCGCAATCTTACTGATCAATACGCAGTAGTGTGCGTCCTCTGCATGATCTGACCAATGTGGTTATGCCTTTTATACCACATGCAACTAGGCTCTAAGTCATACCCCCAGGACTTTCTTTCAAGGACTTTGAATACCAAAGGATGCTTATGCATCATCTTTACTTAAAAGTGTCTTTGCTCATCGTAATGAAATGAGGATAGGTCATTTGAGAGACACTGATCATGAGCTAATTGTGGACTTTATTGATCAAGTAAGATATGGAGATATACAGTATCACCATGGTATGATATTGAGTTATTGACAAAAGGAAATTTGAATTGATAATAAAGAAACTATATCAATGACCAATTAAAAGATGTGTTTTGATCCATGGGCAAGTCCACTCTAACAAAAAGTGTTACTTAATTGAATATTTCATTTAACAGTTGTTTGCACATCCTGTGATGCTATTTGATTTGTTATAATGATCACTTGGATGAAAGAAGGTACTCATCGCAGGACTGGTCAACTGTTTGCCAGCTCTTTCTGCCAATATTGAATCATGAAATTGAATATCAATTAAATCAAAGAGAAAGTCCAGCCAGACAAGCCAGTATTGTAGAAATAAGAGATATTCAAGTCTACCCCAACAAAAAGATTTGTTGATTAAAAGAGAAATGTCAAACAAACCGAAAATGTCATCAAAATTGGATGTTAAATAATGAAGTTACATGGCACTTGAATTGTGTTTTTTTTCAAATAGGCTTGTTATATGCTAATTATGAGGCAATATTTTTACACACTCACTTCTTATGTATCATGAGTTAAGGAATATTTCAATTTTTCAGATTTCACAATTGTAAGGAAGCTTTTCAAAGAATCATACTATAAAATGACAATTCCACATGTTCAGGGAGAAATCAAACCTTGTTTCACATTACAATGAGGATTTAATGTGATTAAGAAATAGTGAGTGATGTAATTGATTCCCTAGTATATGAACACATAATAAGAAAAAAAAATACTTGATTTTCTAGATTTATGAAAGTAGACTTTTTTGTTGGGGTGGATTTGACTTTTCAAAGTGTTAATCCCTGCTAAAAATGGTATGTTCAGAATGAATGTCTAAATAGGCAAAACACTAAAAATTGAGATGAAAGGTAAGGTGGTCTAATTTAAAAAAAGTATGGAACCAAATCAACCAATTATGGAAACCTATAGGCTCGCAGCAATGCAAAAGTAGGTTATAAAACTTGAATCAAGCGATTGATTGTGGAGCTGATTTCTATAACTGAGTGAAGGGGGGGGGGGGGGGAGGGACATGAATTTTCCCCTTCCCCAATAGTTTTGACAGCTTGCAAATATATATATATAAATATTTATATACATTTATAGCTAATCACTTGTACATATTTCTTTCCTATTTATTCAATACAAATGTGCATGAAAAGTAGTCCTATGCTAAAGGTAATATCTGGAATGGCAATTTCCGAACATGTACTATAGTAATTTCCCTCTCCTGTAAATGACTGTATCTACCATATGGTTAAAGGGAATGTCTGGGCTGAAAATATTTATATCTTAATACATAGAGTAGAATTCACTGAGCAAAATGCCAAAAATTTCATCAAAATCGGATGACAAATAATAAAGTTATTGCAGTTTATAGTTTAGCATCATTTTGTGAAAACAGTCGTCATGAATATTCATTCCCACTTACTGCTTTATGTTATTACATCAAATCATATTTTTTTCATTATTTCATACTTGTGTGAATAATACCGGTATGTCTCCCTTATAATGGAATAAGTTGCAGCAATAAATATCTAATGCACTAAATCAGTTGTCAATCAAATTTTCTAGTTCTTGGAGGAAAAAAATTGAATATACCTTATTTCATATTATAAAATACAAAAGAACTAGTGGGGATGTGACATCATCAGCCCACCTAATGGATATTCATGACAACTGTTTTCACAAAATATTGCTAAACTTTAAAATTCAATAACTTTATCTGATTTTGATCAAATTTTTAGCATTTTGCTCAGTGAATTATCCTATTTATTAAGCTATAAATACTTTCAGCCCGGACCATCCCTTTAACAGCCCTTAATAATTCATAATTATCTCAGTGTCATACTAGAACAAATGGTTCAAGATTTTGCATTAGTTATTGAACAAAACGGAAAGTATTATCAAATCAATAGTGGACAAGGAAGACATCAGACTGGCTTTGGTACCAATGGATGTAGACCACAATCCACAATGGTCATGCTAAAATACTAATTGCCAATTTATCTACATAAAGAAT
Source organism: Lytechinus variegatus (assembly GCF_018143015.1). Lineage (NCBI taxonomy): Eukaryota > Metazoa > Echinodermata > Echinoidea > Temnopleuroida > Toxopneustidae > Lytechinus > Lytechinus variegatus. Next base: position 31,629,881 of record NC_054740.1, read on the forward strand.
GCACTAAAAACGAAATGTGTTAAAACTACACTAGTCGGTGTTGTAAGAGGGGAGCACAAAGCATTTTGAACCAATAGGTGTTAGCACCTGGTGTTATACATTTTGATACATCAACACCACAACATCAGTTTGGTGTTGCACAAACTCCATGCACTTGTCACAACAATGACTAGTGTTTTTAACACCAACAGTTCTCAGTAAATTCTTGAAATGTAAGCTCAACAGAGAATGTGGCTGACAAAAAGATTTTACAAAAATGTTTCAAACATTTAATGTTGAAAAGCAAAACACAATTTTATATTACAAAGAACAAAATATATTTGAACGTACATAATTTCTTTCTTCATTATCTTTCCATCTCAACAACTTCAAAAAAAATCAAAAGGAATTTGTTTAGAAAGGTACATATCACAATTTGCATGATCTGGTACACAAATCCCTGAGGACGCGCGACGTAACTGATAAATTGGGACGGGAGGGGGGGGGGGGCCTAGGACAGGGTGGTTTAGATTTTATTGAAGAATATTAATATTACCTGCTAATGCATCTGAATCAAACCATTATAAAAAATACATACATGGTACACTAAAGTATTAAGAGGTTTACCAAGGCAATTTTGACTATTGTTGAAATTTTGAAACCATAATTTGATTTGTAGTGTTATGTGATGATAAGACATATCTCACATATTCAATATTATATCTATGCATAATCAATACTTAATCAATACTTCTACAGGAAGTATACCAGCTCCAACTTTCTTTAGAAAGTATTACTCATTCTTCTTCCAGCTAAACTTCTGACGCACACACATTTTATGGGTTTCTTATTCACTACATTTCATGTTCTCCCTAAAAGGTCAACTCCCCCAATTCAGAGTAAAGTTATGACGTACAGATTGTTTTGGTCAAGCGTCCAAGGTTGACCAACACCTGTTTGATCGTAAAGAGTCTAGACCAGACCAATATAAAAGGAGTTCACTTCTGAACCCAAATCAGATTGTTAGAGATTACTTCAGAGATTGTTAGAGATTACAGATTGCAGATTACTTTACAGATTGTTCCAGCATACAGACAGCTACAGAAGAGTTTATATTTTATACTGCAGAGTATAGTCACCATCAGACTTACTCATGTTCCTGTATTATTTGTCATCATCACCTTAGCTATCATCTTCAATAAATGTATATATGAACTGTACAGGCTTTGTATTGACTCCTTCATTTAAGTCTGGTTGAAAGTTAAAGTGCAATCGATCCAACCCCAACACAACAGTAGATAAACCTACTTGCATACATATACTATCAAATAGACAAAGAGGTGTATCCAAAAGATGGAAAACTTTAAAGGAGAATGAAACCTTTGGAACTAGATAGCTTGTGTGAAAATAGAAAAATCAAACAGATCAACAAAAGTTTGAGAAAAATCTGACAAATAATGAGAAAGTTATGAGCATTTGAATATTGCGCTTACTAATGCTATGGAGATCCTCAAATTGGCAAGGCAACAAAGATGTGTGATGTCGCATTGCCAATGGCAGGATCTCCATACCATTAGTGATTGCAATATTCAAATGCTCACAACTTTCTCATTATTTGTCTGATTTTTCTCAAACTTTCATTGTTCCTATTCTTTGATTTTTCTGTTTTGACACAAGCCTACTTGTTCCAAAGGTTTCATTCCCCTTTAAAGATTTTATGAAAATAAAAATGGTACCAAATATTGTCGGAGAGCAAACCATACCATTGACACATTATAAAACTTTGTGCATGAGCTATTTTTAGAAACAATCTTTACATGAGTGGTAAGACAGACTGCATCATGGGCAGCACACAAAATATATTGCAGTTGAAGGAAGCATAAAAAACATTAACTATTGCAATTAAGGTCGATTAATAATAAATATACAGAGAATAGGTTAGGAGGCAGTACATTTTGATAGTTTGTCCAATGATTGGCTTTATATTAATTTTGCATGGCATAAAAACTTCTACATGATGATGCAATATTCCCAAGCAAAAATAAATATTGAAAAATTTCAAGACTTTTTCAAGAATGAAATGCTCTTTGAACAGATTCCAAAACTTAAGTTATAGTAGAAAGACAGGAAATAACAGAGGTTTCGAACAGGGTACGTAGACAATTTTACAGTACTCGAAATTTTCAACACCAAAATCATTTCTAGATCAGTAGACACATTGCAACCATATCCTTTGAAATATACCTTCTGAACAATATTCACCATTTTAAGCTAAATCTTAACACCTATAATCTGAAGTCCAGATTAACTATAGACACGATATAGGCCTGTATTGAACCAATGGGAAGCAATTTCTGCTATTTTTACAACGAAATTTTGTCGGTGGTGAACGTCCCCTTTTATGGAGAAGAATATTTTTGTTGTTATTCCCAGACAGTTATGAATGATTCGAGTATCAAATTAGCTGATGAATAAAATTAACCCAGAGTTCAGAATAAATACTGAGAGCTAAAGATTATTCTTCTGATAAGTCTCATGATCAGAGGGGGATTTCCCCCAAATCTCTGAGGCTCCTGAAACAGGTTAAGGAATGAATGTGTTGGGACAGCACATTTGGCTGGGCCCCAATATATTACAAGCATTTGCAGTGCTTTACACAAATTTTGCCTCAGCAAATTATAGTCCATTCCAGGCAGAGCGAATGTGAATATTAGGAGAGAGGGGAAAAAAGAAGTCCAATGTACAGAATATATAAATACAAGAGGTTGAATGTCTTATAAATAAATGAGCACTTCACATGGCAAGTACAAGCTAATACAAATAATAATCACAATAATAAAATAAAATAATAATATTTGAAATTTATATAGCGCATAATGGTCAACTTAAAGACTCTCTATGCGCTTTACAATATATATCTAATTACTAAATTATCAATTAAACCTTATCTAAATTAGACAATAAACCCAAACCTTAAACCTAAAATACTTAATACAGTTTATAACAAATTAAATCAATACATAAAAGTTACATCACCAATGGAATGAAAACTTACAATATTTAACAACATAATATATTGAACATTATTAACAAAAAAAACACAGATCCATTCACACACAAGGGAAAACCTTAAAATCATGTTACTCGAATCAAAGACTTCCATTTCAAGTTGAATAATGTTTCAGAATAAAGTCTTGCTCTCATATGGACGGACAAAATTCAATTAACATCTATAGTGGAGTTGATGCATGGCGCTTCAAACTGCTCTGGAATTGCTGAAGTTAATGAGTACACCAAATGACACACCAACTCTCCAGGAAATTTGTCCAGAATTGCAAGAGAATTTGCTCAAAAGAAATTGATGATATCTTAACATTTTTCAGCTAGCTATTAAAAAAAATTGAATGATTCACAACATTTAAAAGGATTATCTGTGAGTTTTTTTTTTTTTGGGGGGGAAGGGTCATGTCACAAAATGAGAAGAGTATCGCCGAGTGTTGACAAGGGCAATTTTAAAATGCATCAAGCCTCCAACACAACATGTGATCAAACTATAGCTAGACTTCCCCCCAAATCAAGTTTTGCATTAAATACAAAGATTCAAAAGGGTAAAATTATCTCATTTTAAGTTCGGAATAATGCAAGGAATACTATAATAATTTTTGTATTATTACTGTTTCATAAAGCTGTTTGTAAGTTAATAGCGATTTTAAGAAGGACTGGTGAACCTTTCTTACGTGCTATTATAATCACAAATGAACATCTAATGTGAATATCATTTACCATAAGAAAAGATCACCAGTAGTTCTTCAAGGACAAGTCCACCTAAGCAAAAAGTTGATTTGAATAAAAAGAGAAAAATCCAAAAGCATAACACAGAAAATTTCATCAAATTCTGATGTGAAATAAGAAAGTTATGACATTTAAAATTTTCGCTTAATTTCACAAAACATTTATATGCACATCCTGGGTCCCGTAACACAAAGGTTAGCGATTGGTCGTACGCTCGATTTTCACGATTGATTGTACATTGTAATCAATAGAATCAATCGTAGAAAAATGTTCTACGATCATTACTAAGTTTTGTGTTACGGACTCCTGGTCAGCATAATTTTATTCCTCCCTGAATTTGTGGAATTACCATTACTTGAACAGTTTATGGTTAAGTCAAATCTGTAAAAATTGAAATATTATATTGTTCAAACAATAAAAAACAAAATAGTGAGCGAGGGACATCATTGACCCTCTCACTTGCATGTCACTGAATTGTGCATATATCTGTTTTGTGAAAAATAAAGGAAACTGACAAATAATAATAATTTACAGTTCTTGTATAGCGCATATCACATTATGAATAATGTCTCTATGCGCTTCCGAAGGACTTGGATATTATCACCCCAGCTGTAGCTTGGCAGTCGTAATTACTCAGATTACAGTGCACACGCATTTCAAGGAATAAATTCCTGCCAGGTACCCATTCACCTCACCTGGGTTGAGTGCAGCACAATGTGGATGAATTTCTTGCTGAAGGAAACTACGCCATGGCTGGGATTTGAACCCTCGACCCTCTGTTTCAAAGTCCGGAGACTAATCCACTGGGCCACAACGCTCTACAAATGTGGATTTTGATGAAATCTTCAGTATTATGCTAGTTTGATTCTCAATTGATTCAAATCAACAATTTCCTGGGGTGGACTTGACCTTTAAAGTCACTCTTAACTTACAAACAGCTTTATGAAACAGCCCCCTGGATTGCTTACCACTGGCTGTGTGTGAATGGATCTTCATACTGTCGCCTACATGATAGGAATTACATATCAACATCAAATGGAAGAATAATGAAAGACATGACATCTCGCCTCTTTTTCAAACTGAAATTCATCATTGCATTACAAAGATATGGAATAGAAAAATAAGCACCATATACATATTAATACATGACAATGTAAATTGGTCCAATCAAATGAATACTGACCAATGATACTATAATACTCAAGTAGGTATATGTCCATTTCATATACCGGTATATGCCACTGTGTTACCAATATTTTACTGTTATTACTCAATGGGTACTTCAATGATAAAGCATGTACAAAAAGTTAAAATGAAATGGACTAATTTGATCATACCTTTTCATTTATGTAGCCCAGGTGCTGTATTCTATAGCTATTCATAAGTTATGACACAAGCGGAACATGTTCTTGTGAAAAATAAGATGGGCCTCAAATTTTGTGTTTGACATAGTATAACTTCATTTTGAACTATTATCAGATAACCTGCATTCAGGTGCTTGTTATCAAACAGGTCCAATCTATAGGATAATTTTTTTACTTAAGCTGAAATGATTACCAACGATTGAGAATCTGATATAGCACTCAAGAACATTTTCCATTTACGTGTGAAGTTGTGCGTAGACAGCTTTATGACCCCCCCCCCCCCCGATGTCAATATGATGTAAGGTCCCTAGAAAGAGACACAACATTTGCTCCTGGAACAATTGTTACAAGCTTTATTTCATCTAAGATATACAGACCTGCCAACCTCTACAAATAAAAGTGTATACTGAGATAAAAAAAAGTGTATTTTTTCCTCAAAAGTTTATTTCATAATAAAATGCGTGGCGCACTCGCTCATCGCGGCGCTCGAGCTGCATGCAAGCTAAAATATGCAATGCTCTTGCAGATGGAAAAAAAAACTATTTAAACATGTGTATATCTCACCCTGGTTTTAACAAAATGATTGCAAAAAAAAGCAAGTTACCTGAAATTACATTGATCTAATAACCATAATTCTGTAAGTTTTATGAAAAAAAAAGAGACATACAGAGATGATTTTTCTCAATAAATTACTATTTTGTAAAATCATTTTTTTTTAACAAAAACATTTTTAAATGAAAAAACCTACTGCTGTATTTTGGTTGCAAAAATGTACTAAATACGTCAAAGAAGTACTGGTTGGCAGGTATGGATATAGGAATAGGGTTAGGGTTGCAATAGGGTTTTATGATGGGTTTAGGGTAGGGTATAAGTGTAAATCCAAGATTGAAGTCAGTCATTCTATTGGTGTGTGAAATTTATATAGTGGAGCAATTGTCGCCAGAGCAAATGTCATGGGACCCTCCAGAAAACCTATATCTTGGAAGGACATAGATTTTGACAGGATCTGATATCATCCTCACTGGCCATTATACAGAAATTCACTTGCTCTATGAAAGATCACTGTGCACAACAATTGAAAATATTTGAACAGGGACATTCTACAAATCTGAATTATCATACAAATACTTAAATAAAAATGTTTATTCTTTGTGCTGGGTATAAAATCAGATTTCAATGTACAGAATTGTAATAAGCATCATGGCAACCCTACGATTCGGTACGATTTATAGTCACTGGTCATTGTAAACTATAAGCTTGAAATTTAAAATTTTGAAATTACTAATTTAATAGTTATCCTTAACCTCTAATATCAATTATCATTCTATGTTTATATCATTAGAAAATATGCAAAATACTGTTTCTTTTAAAATCAGGTTGTAGACCATTCTTAAGGTGTACAGTGGTCTAAATGCATCTGAACCAACAACAAAATCTGTGTACTGCATATTGCACACAGAATCTTAGTAATTATAAACTACCTTTTTGAGTATGTCCTCTTGTTCACTGTGGACGAAAATTCCGTCATACAGGTCAGAAAGATAGATGAGCAGGATCAAACATTTGTAACAGGAATGTTAGTAAGTATTGCGATACCAACCACTGCCCTACTCGTACCCATGGGTTTGTTCCGATGCCATTCACCTGAATGGGTATCATATGCCTCCACTGTGTTGAGATAATGCACTCCGTCATGACCTCCTACAGCATACATGGTGGAACCTAGCACGCTGACGCCATGACCACTCCGACATTCCGACATCGGAGCCATACAGGTCCATCTGAAGTGGGTCAAATCATGCAAGAAAAACTTTGTAGAAGTGGACAAAATGGTGCGATAGTATATATGGAACAGATATACAAGCTTGGCTCCCAAGCTTCTTGGTCCAAAATAACCTATCCTTTTCATTAGGAAAAGCATCTTAGAATCTTTTCACAAGAAAAGAAGAAAGTCATCACATAGATTAATTGATTAGAATACCATGTTACTGAATAGATGGTTTGCTTTTGTTTTGTCCTTTTTAGTGGCCTACTCTCAAATACTTGTAATATATATATATTTTTCTGTACATCAGATGTTAGGAAAAGGATGACTTTTTTTTAATTACATGAGAATATGCTCAAAGGCTGACCACACATTGCTGATAATTTCATATTCAGACCAAGCTCATCCACCATAAATCACAAGACCCATGAGTTTTTGGCAATTTGAAATGAAACAGATCGTAACCCTATCAAGGAGCTATGAATCAACCCCCACCTCCCAATTTAGGATTAATGCTGAATCCTTTGTAACAAGTACAAACTTCCTCGCTGTGACAAAAGCATGCATTCAATTTCGAACTATTTCTCAATATACACAATAAATTACACGCAATCAGTGCATGAAATCTGCATAAACCATGGTTTTCAAACCAAGAATTTGAAACCACCCTTGTGAATGCAAGCCAAACATTTAAGGGATGGCAACACAGTAGTTAGGATTGACTAGAAAATCGCCACTAATACATCATTCACATTACTTCTACAGTGGCCGTGTGGTGGTTAAAAAATAGACGTCTCATTTATTTTTATTCAAACCACCTATAATAAGCTAACTAGTACAAAAAATGTTAAAATGGCTGTTTTAGACTCGCCGTAGAGCAAATGTGACTGAGTGCTTTATCTTACCTATCTTCGTCTGGATAGTATCTCTCCACTGTGTTGAGATTAGATTGACCATCATAACCTCCAGAGGCATACAGTCTACCACCTACAGCTCCTAAACCAACTCCACCTCTCTTACAACTCATACTGGCAATAGGTAACCACTGAAAACAAATCATAACATGTACAGGTAAACTTGCGTAAGTCCACCTTCCACAAGTCAAATTTTATCCTCATGTCACGACCCCGTCTTACAAAGAGTTACGATTGACCCAATCAATCTCAAATGTACGGAAATCCATCCATGACATAATTCTTTTGACAAGAAATTTGCACAATATCCTTAGTAATCTAAGAGAATCACACTGAATCTCAAAGAGAATGATTTATGTATGAATATATACATGTATATATCTAGAAAATATTTTGAACAAATTTGCATTTTAGATGGTGACGTTGTTGGCCATCTATAGTTGTGGTTGATCGAATCAATCGCAATTCTTTGTAAAACAGGGCCCTGTGCATTTATTTTACCACATTATTAAAAAAATGTGTAATATACCTCTTCTAATTAAAATTTTCAACAGACTTTTGAGGTCCTAATAGCCTGAGAATTGACTGAGTCAAAGATGCTTGTATTAGCATTCATAAAAAAACTAGTCTGGAGAAGATATATACCGGTCAATCTAGATACACTGTAAGTTGATCTCATCACACATGTCAAGTAAGTGGATTGGTAAAATTGCTGATTCCCTTTATTGCCCAAGTGTACATAGTTGCTCTGACGATCTTGCCTTATTTGTTCAGTAAAATCATCATGCAAAGATGCAAAATATATAAAGAATAAAGATGTCATCCTGTACGCAAGAATAAGGTCCAATCTGTACAATGCTATACCCAAATGTGACAAAGGTAAACCCATGCATTTATCAATTAGTAGAACTACATAATGATTAAGGGTCAAGTCCATTCCAATATTAGTTTGATTTGATAAAATGAGGTAAATGAAAGAATCATAACACTGAAAAACTTCATCACAATCATATATAAGAGAGCTTAATTTGATTGTGGAATGTCATATCTGACAGACATGATACCTCTATAAAAATCCACACAGGATTTGTTGAATTTTTCACCTAATACATAGATTCTCAAGGCATTTCAGAGCAAATCTATACCCCCATTAAAAAAAATACATTAAAGGTAAGATCGTCAGAGATGTCTGGGTTTTCAAACCATTTCACAAAATGATTTCTTACACAATGATAAGCAAATGTGAGAGTCTATGATGTCACACACTCACTAATTACTTTCTGGATATAAAAGATGGTTTTGATTCAATTATAAAAACTTAAAACAATAGTCGTTACAGATGTAAAAAGTGGAGTAAAACGATTTCCATTCAGGACACAAAAATACTATTTTAAAAGTTTAATTTAATTTTATTTTTCATTTTAATGACAAACAAGATAATGAGTGAGTGGATGAATTCCTAATTTACATAATGCCTGCTGTTCTGTTTAGATAACTGTCTGGTGAAATTAAGCAATACTTTAAAATGTCACAACTTTAATCTTTGACATCAAATTATGAAGAATTTTGTCATCATTTTTGTTTGATTTTACTTTTACTAATTCAAATTCACTCACTGTTGGACTTGGCCTTTAATAAAAATAGGTTTGACCCCCCCCAAAAAAAACCCATATAAAATGACAAAAAACATTCATTACCAACCCCCCCTCAATTTTTTGATAAAAATTATGTGTAGACTCTTATTCTTACCCTGTTCATTCTTAATTCATATTTTTCACAACCTTGTAGATAAAGAGTACCATTGCTACCTCCTGTAGCATACATACAATCATGAAGAGATGCCACACCCGCATGACGACGTTTACCATCAAGACTTGCTATCCTTCCTGCAGTAATTTAAACATTGTAAAGAGTATACAAGCTTGTAATCAATTTTATTATTGAATCTTGTAAAATGAACTTTAATTACTTTGTTACTGACTTTGGTAAAATGAAACTTTATGAGAACATATCAAGCATTTACCTTGGTAGGTAATTAGAAAGAAATTTACAAATTCTCATGGAAAACTATGATTTTGAACTTTTAAATCAAACCATCGATTAAAGGAAAATGAAACCTTTGGAACAGGTTGGCTTGTGTCGAAACAGAAAAATAAAAGAATAAGAACAAATAAGTTTGAGAAAAATCGGACAAATAATGAGAAAGTTATGAGCATTTGAATATTGCAGTCAATAATGCTATGGAGATCCTCCCGTTGGCAATGCGATAAGGATGAGTGATGTCACATGTGAACAACTTTCCCTTTGATCGACTATAAAGAACCCCTAAAATGTCTCTTTTTACTTTTTCTTATGGTGATGCAAACTCTTCATCCATGATATATTCTTTGAAAATCTGTATCACATGCTCTCCTATAGAAAGAACACATGATCCACTGATAGATGTGATAAAAGAGGCAGTTTAAGTGAAATATATACTAAAGTAATGGGGAGAGTTGTTCACAAGTGACATCACACATCTTTATTGCATTGCCAATAGGAGGATCTCCATAGCATTAACGATCACAATATTCAAATGCTCATAACTTTCTCTTTATTTCTCAAACTTTCGTTGATCTGTTTCTTTGATTTTTCTGTTTTCACACATGCTATCTTGTTCCAAAGGTTTCTTTCTCCTTTAAGAGATTTATTAGTCTTTATTTTTTGTTCATATATCACAATAGGTGTACTCACTGAACTGGGCCAGAAATATGTTTATTATTCTACTAACAATGGCATTGCATTAAAAGTAATATGAACAAACCACTTTGGTAAGCGAAGACTGCAAAAATAGATGAAAGTGTAGTCTACTCACTCCAGCGGTTTGTACGGGGATCATAAGCCTCTACAGTATCAAGGACAGTGGAGCCATCATAGCCACCTACAGCAAACAGCTGTCTATCAAGAATAGCCACTGAGTGATATCTCCTGACCTGGTGCATTGATGCTACCCTATGCCACATCCTAGTAGATGGATCAAACATCTCTACAGTGCTAAGGTAATTCCCTCCATCATAGCCACCTAAACAATACACACAAAGATAGAAAGTATGAGTTCATAGATTGCAATCCTGGGGACTGTTATACACAAAGTTTCACTCTCACTTATATTGTAATATATTGTCATATAATACATCATTGCATTGGTCAGATATAGATTCGATTTTTATAATTTTACCCCCTAAATCAACCACTTCCACTCCACTTGAGGGGTGTTCATATCAACTACCATTATCACCCTTCAACTGAAAATAGTATAACAGATTTGTATAGTATAAACTCAACTATTGCATACAGTTTACCATCTAAGGCAGCCACTCCCACTCCACATCGAGTGTGTTTATATCAACTTCCTTAAACCCTTTCACTCAGTGTATAATAGAATTGGTCAGTATAAACTCACCTATTGCATACAATTTACCATCTAAGGCAGCTACTCCAACTCCACTCCGAGGGGTGTTCATACTGGCTTCAATGCTAACCCTCCCACTAAGTAGATTAAGTCTCTCAACATGACTCAAGGAGTGCCCAGTGCTGTCCATCCCTCCAACACAATAAATTGATCCTGAAATAAATATAACACAACAGACAAAGATCATACACAGTGTATATTGAAAAATGCAGTGATGTTATCCAAAGCAAAACAGGTAATTTATATCATTCAATGTTCACCTCAAGGCCAATGCTTTATATCTCTCAGTCAAAGACGAACAAAAAAACAGTACCGGTACTTGCAACATGTTCACTGTTGGCCAACGGTAGAGCACGTCAATTTTATTATCTTTACTTCCAGTTGCATATTTCAAGATGAGTAATATTTCCAGCAATTTCCAAGACCTGTTTGGTCAGTGGTTTCCCTGACTAGATACATGTATCATTAACTTTTTGCATGCTAAATTAATTTCGGGGGATAATAATGACAATCATTTCCATGTTTTTTTCACACATAAAGAATACTGCACTTTGCTGTTACAAAGTACGGGTTGGAATATACCACAGTTTTCTCAAATTTGTAGCACAGTTGTCGATGGAGGAAATCCAGAAAGTGGTAATATGGCCTATGTTGCATGCCTCTTTTATTAAGAGAACCAGAGTTGAATGCAAACTAGGGCTTTTTGTTTTACAGATATACAGAATACCTAGTAGGCTAATGGTTAACAATTCTCTTTGTAAATAATATTTCTTCTGATTTTAATACCAACAGGAACATCCTTGTATACCAGATCGTGCTGTCAACATGCCTCTAACTAAATATACTGAATATTCCTCCACACTAGTATGAGTGGAACAATGTCGTAGATAATATTCTTAATAGGTCATCAAATTTGATCTCATTTGGCCAATAGGTGTCTATGTATGACTCACCAACAGTGGACTTCCTTGGGGTGATCTGGGTGAGTTTCATACCATTACGCCTCTCTGGAAGCATGTAATAGTTCTTAGCTTCATCTAACAGGTCCCTGCACTTCATGTCCTGTTTGATCAGTTCTTCAGCCTCGACGATATCAACAAGGAACCTTGGAGACAACAGAGGCATCCTAATCTCCTGCAGGAGTTCAGCAATGTGGTCACCTCGACTGGCTTTGTTGTGATACACCCATCTGAATAAACAGCAAACTAGATGATACACAACATTTCTGGTTATGAGATTGAGACACGTTGCTTATAATGCATCTGGAAATGAAATTATGCTACAGAATTTGGGAATCCACAAAATATCAATAATAACATTAAAAATAGCAACATTGTGTCATTGCTAACAATGGCATCAAAAGTCTTCATACAATACATCACAACCATTCAAACTGTCATAGTTACTGCTTTGTCAAAAATTATTGAAAAAAAGGGTTGAGTTGGTATTGTATGAAGACTTGTGATGCCATTGTTAGCAATGGCACATAGTTATGGCAAGTATGTATTGTTATGCTTAAAAATTAATCTAGTGGATTTTAGGGAGGGAGGGCTTAGGACAATGAAGTCAAATGCAAGAAAAATGAAATAAAAAAATATTGAAATCATATGCTTTGGAGAAGTAACAACACATTTGCATGTGAGTGGAGCTTGAAAGGTTAGAAATATAGGTATTAAATTGATTGAATTGAATTTCTCATGCATTTCTTAATTTCACCAGCCCACCTGTCTCTGCCCAAAATATAACTGGCAGTTACCAGCCCCCCCCCCCCATGTGAAAACTCAGCCCAAAAATGTTTGTCTTGTAGGTGATTAAAATTCAAAGTTTGAATTCTTAAGTTAATATTGTCCTAAACTGACCTTATTATTGCATTATAGACTTCTTCTTCACTTGTTACATTTAAATCTTCACATCGGAGCAGCTCTGAGAGCTGGTCCTTACTAAGCTGCAGGAACTCTTCTTCATAGGCTACTTCACTGAAATGTGTCACTGCGTAGTGTCCCGAGGCCAGCTTGAGATCAGTACATGTGTGAGCATCGGCAAAGTTTCTTATTCCTGCAGGGCAAAATATGTCAAAGACGATTGTTTGTTATAATGGTTTAAATTACACCCAAGTAACTGTACTTGCAGCGTACAATGATTTCATGGGAAAGTCTTTAAAGGAGAATCCAGCCTTGGTCATAAAATGTTGTATTGGAAGAAAAATAGATAAAACAGAATGGTGAAAGTTTGAGAGAAATCAGACAAGCAATAATAAAGTTATAGCAGTTATAAAATTGAGATCCCTAAGACCATGTAGATTTCAAATTGGCAACTGGGTTAGTAAATTATGACAAGGCGCAAGGACAACTTTCCCATGGGCGATATACTTTAATATCAGTTATTTGTGGTTTCCCCCCAGTACCCGTTCCCCTGGGGCTGTACTCTAAATATAGCCTAGGTAGTATATTGTTTTATGTCCTCATGAAAGAAAAATATAATTTGAAGTAATTTTTTTGAAAAAATGACATTTTAGCCATTTAATGTATTGGAGTACATGGATGAGAAGTCCTTGCCTTACGTCACTATGACACATATGCAGCCAATTTGAAGTCTCCATGGGTATAGTGATTTAATACCTCTATATTTACAACTTTTAGAAATTCATAACTTTCTAATTGTTTGTCCGATATTGTTCAAACTTTCACCTAAAAACTTGATTGATTTTCCTCATCCTCTAAAAGCAAGTTTTTATTTGGGTTAGATTCCCCTAAAAAAAATCAAGGTTAACTGTCATCATTAACATTGTGGATGTAGATCTGATGGGTGTTTTACATAGAGCTGTTCATAAGTTAAGAGCAATTGTAAGAATGACTGGTTTCTCTTTCTAACGCGCTTTATAATCATCAAAGAACATTTAATTGTGAACATCATTGACCACAAGAAAGGATCATCAGTCATTCTTAAAGTCACTCTAAACTTTACAAACAAGCTTTATGAAAAGGCACCTTTGTTCAATACATAAGCCCAACGGTGTGGAATCTTGAAATCAACCTGAAAAAGTGGAATGCCTCTGGCAGTCTCGCCTGCATCACACGATTCAATGTAGCAGTAGTGCTGACTTTGAAAACAGCTATTGAATTATTATTCACAAAAAAAAGAATTCATATGATAATAAAATACTATGTCCATTGAACCAAAATTACTTATGACCATGATCATGTGACCTATGATGCGTGCAATCATTCATACTTCATTACCCTAATGATTATGTTTCATGAACTAGATCAATAAACTTTCTAAGGTATGATGCCAATTCAACAAATATCCTCAACCCAGACAAAGTTCATTGACCTTAAAGGTCAAGTCCACCTCAGAAAAATGTTGATATGAATCAATAGAGAAAAATCAGACAAGCACAATGCTGAAGATTTCATCAAAATCGGATGTAAAATAAGAAAGTTATGACATTTCAAAGTTTCGCTTATTTTTAACAAAATAGTTATATGAAAGAGCCAGTTACATCCAAATGAGAGAGTTGATGATGTCACTCACTCATTATTTCTTTTGTTTATTGTTTGAATTATACAATATTTCAATTTTTACGAATTTGACGATTAGGACCTCCTTGCCTGAAGCACAAAATGTTAAAATAATGGAATTTCGCATGTTCAGGGAGGAATGAAACTTCATTTCACATGACAATGACGAGAAAATCAAAATATTTCATATTTCAAACAATAAAAAACAAAAAAATAGTGAGTGAATGACATCATGGACTCTCTCATTTGGATGTAGCTGGCTCATTCATATAACTGTTTTTGTGAAATGAAGCGAAATTTTGAAATTTCGTAACTTTCTTATTTTACATCCGATTTTGATGAAATTTTCAGTGTTATGCTTGTTGAATTTTTCTCTTTTTATTCAAATCAAGTTTTTATTGGGGTGAAATTGTCCTTTAAGTGACCTGAAACACACACAGGATATTCAGGGATACATGTTCTTGTTCTTATGTCTAAGTTTCATGAACTAGATCCAAAAAGTTTTGAAGTTATGATGACAATTCCACAAATACCCCCAACATGGCGAAAGTTTGTTGACCTTTAGTGACCTTTGACCTTGGTCATGTGACCAGAAACTCAGGCAGGATCTTCAGTGATACTTGATTACCCTTATGTCCAAGCTTCATGAACTAGGTCCATTTACTTTCAAAGTTATGATGACATTTCAAAAACTTAACCTTGGTTAAGATTTCAACGTTGACGATGCTGCCACCGTCGCCGCCTACAGGTCATATACATGCCGATTCGCTACCAATTCATGCTGCTGGAAGTGCTAGCTACACCGCGCGGGCCAAATTGAATTCATGCTGAACATGAATAGCCACATCCAGACAGAGTCTATCATAAGAAGGAAAATAATGATATAACTGTACTTACAAACAAGTGAATAATCCGAACCTGAAGGCAAATCAACTCAACGACTAGCAGACGATATGACATATGCACTGACGATAAACTTCATGTGGCTGGGATAGATTGTCACTCGTTCTGTTAGATGTAACTTTTATCTCATTAATTTGACAAAATTACGAAACTCGGGGAATTATTTATCTATATAAAAATATAGTAACATCTCTTATCATTTTTTGAATTACGATAAAACCTGTTTTGAAGGAAAACGTTGAGGTAAATTAAAATTAGATGTAAAAGATCATCGCCATCATGCGTAGCATTATGTGATCGTAAACAAACCATCACAACACATGCCGTATTGTTTGCTCGCCTTGGCTAAGACTGAGAGAATAGATCTATGCACGTGTTGCACAGCTCTCAATCAGCAAATCGAGCAAGGAAGGAATACGTGCATGTTTGAGATGGTTTGTTTGCAATGACATTCAAGCTACGCATGTTGGGGGATGATCTTTTACATGTAATTTTAGTTTACCTCAACGTTTTCCTTCAAAACAGGTTTTATCGTAATACAAAAATAATAAGAGATGTTACTATATTTTTTTATATATAAATGATTCCCCAAGTTTCGTAATTTTGTCAAATTAAAGAGTTACAAATTACATCTAACAGAACGAGTGACAATCTATCCCAGCCACATGAAGTTTATCGTCGGTGCATATCGTCTGCTGCTATTCGTTGAGTTGATTTGCCTTCAAGTTC
Organism: Lytechinus variegatus; assembly: GCF_018143015.1. Classification (NCBI taxonomy): domain Eukaryota; kingdom Metazoa; phylum Echinodermata; class Echinoidea; order Temnopleuroida; family Toxopneustidae; genus Lytechinus; species Lytechinus variegatus. The sequence goes on from NC_054740.1 coordinate 31,646,299, forward strand.
GGATTATTCACTTGTTTGTAAGTACAGTTATATCATTATTTTCCTTCTTATGATCTGTCTGGATGTGGTTATTCATTTTCATGGATTTAATTTGGCCCGCGCGGTATAGCTACATGTAGCACTTGTAGCAGCATGCAGCTGCATGAGTTGGTAGCGAATCGGCATGTACATGACTTGTGATCGTCAGGCAAGTTGAATTTTCATCATCATCATCGGCATAGTTCCCCAATTTACCTCCAACTACGTCACTGTGTTGTTCACTTCATCATCATTCTCTTCATCTTTAAAATCATCAATTTGAAAATCCAAATCTAGATAAAATTCTGGGTTTTCTTTCATTTCGTGATAGAAGTATTCAGTGACAGTGTGGAGAAAACGTACCCATGCAACAGGTTTTGCATGCAAGTGGAGCTTCACGTGGGAGAGCCAATCACGCCTCTCGTACAGACAGTGACGTCATCAAATTCCAGTCAATTCAGAGACCGATGCGAGGCATATTTCGGAGGGGCATTTTAGCGTTTTTTAATCGGCGATTTTCACCTTTTTGTATTATTTTCGGTATTTTTGAATGACCCACTGATGATCCCCACATCATTACCTTTCCATTGATATATAATAAGACCACATTCATAATCAATATATTTCTCCTTTAATAGGGACAGTGATTTTCCGTTTCTAAAAATTGCCTTTTCCGTTTCAGAAAATCTTAAATTCTGTTTCAGCATGTCTAAAAATGGAAATTCTGCTTCCCCATAGACTTTGTGTACATGAAAAAGTGAAAATTCTGTTTACATAGAAAATCAATACACGATAAGTAGCAATGTCAAAATGCTTGCGCTGGTCAAATTTTGAATCTGCCACTGTACTAACAACGCTTTAAAATTGATATAAATCAATGAGATTCGAGTATAAAAACTATTTAAAGAAACATTTTTTTTTAAACATTAATACATCCTCACCTTTCACATTATTAGCAAAATAGCATTATTTTATGGTTCGATGAGATTTTATGGCGATTTTGGGACATCGTGTTGAGCAGTCGACGACTTTCGCCTATCTGCCATTTTGGATTTGGGGAATATTTGGGAGTAATTTCTGTTGATATTCTGTGCATTTTGAGAAAATATATGTTTTCTGTGATTTTCCGTTTGAAAAGTCACTTTCAGTTTCAAAAGGCTGATTCAGTGAATTCAGTCCGTTTTCCGCAATTGCGGAAAATCATTGCGGAAAATCACTGTCCCTAGTATAACACATCTTGCAACCAATTAAAATGTTATTGCTATCTGCTTCTTTCTATACTGAAAGTTAAGACTGTCCTATAATCTTTGCCTCATTGCACTGTGAACAGTCAGTAGGCAGGTCCCCCCAAAAGAAGCTTCTTTCATCCAAGTGATATTCATGACTAGAGAGGTTTTGCATATTTAATGAGCTTGATGCGGACAAAAACACCTCTTTTAATTCGGTCATTCTAAATATATATGTACATCAAATTTCATGATTTTGGTATCATTGTAAAGAAGAATCATTCATTTAGGTCATGTGTTTAGATTTATTTAAAGATTTTGTAATGCAGGTGAAACTTTTGATCTAAAATATTTAACAAAATGATAATTTCACCTGACAAAAGTAGTTATTTTTACACTTTGTATTTGTTTGAGCCCAAATGATTTTTAGATCATGATAAAGCTGAATATCTATGCTTTAAAATGGTATAGGTTTCAAAACAAGAATTGGTTTAATCAGGTCAAGATCACACTTTTCATTGGCCAAGTACATTAAGCAGCTTCAAAACTAGAATACTGCACTCTGATTGGTCAAAGAGACCCACACTCAACGGTTCCAGTGCTGGGTTCACGGCAAGGTCACACTTCCAATGTGGTAATCTCATCAAATTACCCGCGGTTTTCGTTTTGAAGCCTTATCCAGCCAATCAAAACACTAGATTTCATGCTAATCCAAAATTTTAGAAATCTTGTCTTGTACCTTGGTGGGAAAAGTGTGATCTTGTGAGAAAGTACAAAAATTCAACTTTGTGGTGATATACATATCTTTAAGGCTCAAAGTAAAAAGTTTTGCACAATTTGCAAAAGAAAACAGAGGAAGGAAATTCAGTTTTGAATTTGATGCACATTTTTAGGCCTGAAATTTACTTATTTCTCAAAGTATTTTATATTTTATACAAGATAAATGACCAATATGAACGAGTAACATTTACTCTGATGATGCAATGATATTTAATTCAAACTTGACGTTAAAGTAGGTAAATTCTAAAAGAAAATCCCATGATTTTGCAAGGAGGAGGATTCAGCCACGAGATAATTTGGATGAATCTGGCCTAATTGCTCATTAGCATAGGGACCTGCGGTCTGACTGTGAATATTATTAACAAGAAGCAAGATTACTGAGAAATGATATGTGTCTTACCAAGGCAGTTTGCAGGATGGAGTTGTTTCTTGAGGAACTCTGAGCAAGAGGCTTGTACATCAGGGAGCTGTAACATGGATGCTGTGTTCAACAAAGCTTGAACAGTCTCTATGTGAATCATCAATTCGCCTGTAGAAGGAAAATACATTGAATTTGATTGATGCAATGAAGATTGTGAGCACTCCAGCCTACAAATCTAGGTAGATAAGTCAGTTGGATTGGTGTAACAGGGCTGATATAATTCTTACTGAAATATGCACATGCAGTTGAAGCTGGGGAGTTTTCATGAAACACCTCGACCTCATCAATGATTTTCGATTACAAATTTCTATAGAAAGACATTTGTTGGTAAAGTTGCCTCCAGCCACCTCTATGGTGGAGGAATATGAGGGCTGAGATTACTAGTGATCAAGATAAAAAGTTATTGTAATTCATTTTCTTGCAAACCCCAATGTAATACTATTAATTTTAGCCTAAAATTAAAGTGCTGTTTTCGATAACATTGATAACATCCTTTTACAGAAAACTATGAATTATATAATTGACCCTCTTATTTATATATTCAATTTGTCTTTATCATCGGGAAATATTCCAAAATCAATGAAAATTTCTAAGATAATACCAGTCTTCAAAAAGGGTGATAGTTCTTTAGCAAGTAACTACAGACCCATTTCATTGCTTACAAACTTATCTAAAATTCTTGAAAAACTGGTTCACATACGAACCATATGTTTTTTAAAAAGCACAACATCCTATCCGATACTCAATTTGGTTTCCGAGAAAAGAGTAGCACTTCCCATGCAATACTTTCTTTAGTTCAAACAGTTGCCAAAGCTTATGACAAGTCTTCGAATACGATTGGTATGTTCTTAGATTTTTCAAAAGCATTCGATACAGTTGATCATAATATTCTCCTTTATAAACTTTCTCATTATGGAATTAGAGGGGAACCACTAAAGTGGTTCAAGAATTATCTAACCGGGCATTCACAGTTCGTTTCACTTGATGGTAATATTTCTGAACGTAAACCTGTTCTTTGTGGAGTTCCACAGGGCAGCATTCTTGGCCCACTTTTGTTCATTACTTATATAAATGATATTGATATGTCATCAAGATTGCTTCAATTTATACTTTTCGCTGATGACTCTAATATATTTCTGTCGCACCCCGACCCAGATCAATTGACGCAAATATTCAATGACGAACTAAAAAATGTTTCTAATTGGATAACAGCTAACAAACTTTCTCTTAACCTAGAAAAAACTAGCTACATGCTATTTAGCAACAAGATTACGACTGTACCAAAAGATGTAATTTTAAATGATACTGTTATTCAAAGAGTGCGATCAACTAAATTTTTGGGACTGATCATTGACGATAAACTTTCTTGGAAAACACATATTGATAATATTTGTAAAATCATTGCTCGCAATATTGGTGTCATTACAAAAATTAAGTCACTTCTTACCCCATTATATTTTGTTATCATTATATTCAACGTTAATTTTACCTTATCTGAATTACGGAGTTGTTGCATGGGGTAACGCAGCGAATTCTCAAATTAATAGACTTTTTATATTACAAAAAAGAGCGATTCGTATTATTAGTCATGCAGATTTCAGGGCACATACAAATATTCTGTTTTTGAAAAATAAAGTCTTGAAGGTTAAAGATTTATATTCTTTTCAACTCGGGCAGTTAATGTACAAGTTTATTAATAAACAATTACCGTTACCGTTTGATAATACGTTTGTAAAAAATGATACAATTCATAAGCACTTCACTCGCCAGGCGAGTTCCTTTCATTTACCTCTGAATAGAACATCGTTTGCACAGAAGACATTTGTTTTTACTGGTCCAAAATTATGGAATTCTTTTTCAAAGGAAATTATACAATGTAATTCAATACAAAATTTCAAAGGAAAACTTATAAAATATCTTCTGGATTCATATTAAATTATCGTTTTTTTCACAAAGTTATGTAACTCAGAACTTAATATGTAAATGTGTTTGTTAATTTCTCTTTGTATATATGTTTAATCGTTTTATGATTTCTGTATACAGTGTATACTGATTCATTCATTTTTATTTTTATTTATTTCTATTCTTGTTTATTTTTTATTCATTGTATATATGTATTGTTTATTTCTTTATTTTATCTTATTTTTATTCATAAATGTATTTATGAAAGGGGGCCTTCACCCTACAAGCTCTGCTTTTTAGTTGGTCTCCTTCTCTTTCGATTTCATAGTATTATTGTATTATAGAAATGATTTATATACTATATTTTGTAAATATGTATATTGAACTATCATTGTAAATGTAAAAAGATTGAAAGAGAAAATAAATGAATTGAATTGAATTGAATTAAGAACAATATTATGCTATTCCTCATTTTGTGCAATAGACTAGTAATAAGTTAATCATTTCAAAACATTCGTTGATGATTTTAAAAATGCAGAAGCCTTTTATTAGCACCAAGGTTTACTTCCAAAGTGGAAGGGGTACCTCATGAATATATCAAATGTTCACTCTTAAAAAAAAAAGAGAGAGATTAACTACACCATTCTCACCTGAGTATGCATAGTCTATGAGTTGTTTCATGGCTCTTAGATTAACTACACCATTCTTACTTGAATATGCAGTCTATGAGTTGTTTCATGACTCTTAGATTAACAACACCATTCTTACCTGAATATACAGTCTATGAGTTGTTTCATGGCTCTTAGATTAACTACACCACTCTTACCAGTCCTTCACCTTTATAATTTTGTGGAGCTCAATAAATCGCTCTCCATATTTTTTTTGGGAGCTCAACTGAGCTCCTCAGAATCGCTCTCGTTGAGGAGCTCAAATCAATTCAATAAAATACATGATAAATTGTAGATTTTTCTTAACATTGTATATGCAATAGCTGTGTAGCTATTTATTAATCTGTGGTGAATCTAGGCCTGGGTCAATACGTTTACAAAATATCGCGCTCCTGCTTAAAAAAAAATAAATACTGTATAAAAAATTGCTAAAATTTCATATAATTACATCTTTAAATCCATAACATGGCTATCTATTTTCCATAATTCCTTGAAATTATTTTAATTTAGTTGAAAACAATCAGAAAAATGAAGAATATTCACCTCTTTCCCGACTCTAATTTCAATTTACACTCGGTAAATATTGTAGTCCCACATGTAGACTTCCATGGTGTTAATTGCCATGAAAATCTACATATGGGACTACAATATTTATTTGTTTCCTTGCTTATACATGTAGATTAACTACACCACTCTTGCCTGAGTATGCATAGTCTATGAGTTGTTTCATGGCTCTGAGATTAACTACACCACTCTTGCCTGAGTATGCATAGTCTATGAGTTGTTTCATGGCTCTGAGATTAACTACACCACTCTTGCCTGAGTATGCATAGTCTATGAGTTGTTTCATGGCTCTGAGATTAACTACACCACTCTTACCTGAGTATGCATAGTCTATGAGTTGTTCCATGGCTCGCGGATTCACCTCCTTCATAGATATCTCTGTTAGTCCTGCTTCTTTCATTTCCCCTGTGAACATGGCATAGAAATACTGGCAGAAGGATGCTAGCACAATCCGATGCGCTGGTATTCGGGTTCCTGGAGTAAAGAACAACGGAAATATAAGTTACAATGAAAAAATAAATCTAGCCTACTTTTTATTGAAATGGAGAACAGTTCACGCCCGATGCAGGATGTTTCTTCAGCTCATCTTCGTATCAAAGCGTCCAGATGAACAGATTTATTTTCTCTTTATAATTTTCTTCCTGGATGAAACAAAACATGCATCAGTTTAGATTGTAATACATGTAGTATCTAGGGCAATACTTATAAATCACACTTACAGGGTATCTATAAATTACAAAAGAGTGTCTTAAGAATCTGTACCCATGCAGAATTTAAAGCCCCATCAAAACCTATTTATATCACTTAACGTTTTGAACATATACCAACTCAATAAATATTGCACGAAGCCAATTCAGCAAATACCCCCAACATGACCAAAGTTCATTGACTCTAAATGACCTTTAACCTTGGTCACTTGACCTGAAACTCGCACAAAATGTTCAGTGATACTTGATTACTCTTTGTCTATAGATGTTTTATGAACTACATCTATAAATTTTCAAAGTTACAATAGGTAATTTCAACAAAACAAAAAAAAATGGCCAAAGTTCATTGACCCTAAATGACATTTGACCTCGGTCATGTGACCTGAAACTCAGGCAGGATGTTCCGTGATACGAAGAACATAAAAAAAAATCCACACCAAAAATTAGAACATTTGGAGTTTTATTTAGGGAGTTAGAGGAAAAAATTATGATTTTGCATACTAATTATGCATAAATGAGTGCAGTTTAAACGCAATTTACATGAACAGGATTTTGTAGATCATGTCCAAAAAAAGCTGTGTGCCAATTTTTGGCAAGATCGATGATCAAAATCTCTAAGGGGGGGGGGGCCTGGGAGCCCCCCCCCCGGCCATATGACCTCCCTAAATACCCCGGCCTATATAGGGTTAAATGACATGTTTTCTCTTAGCAGTATTTGCTCTCATAATACAAGAAGTTCTTCTAAATTCCATGTTGGTAAAGTCAATAAAGTGTTCATGTTACTTCTGGAACTCCCTTCTGTCATTTATTATTGTTCCACCTTCTCCAAACGTATTTAAGAAAAACACAAATTATATATTCTATCTCACGATTTGGATTGTTGATTATTTGACCAAGATACTTGCTTTGTATTTGTAATTTCTTCTCATATTCCTATCTCAAAAATGTTTTTAACTCTTTAATTTTTTTTACTTTCTCTTGGAGGATTACTGCCTCAACAAAAACTTTTTTTTTAGCAGTACTCCTCGATTCCATCATTTTCTTGAAATCTCTGTTCATCATTTTATGTACATTGTACATGTATGCATGTTTAAATGTATATCTTTATACATATGTAATGTCTTTCTTTTGTAATGACAACCTATTATTACATGAATGCCCACATGAATTTTTCTGTACAATTCCTTTTATCTGGATTGAAGAAAAATGAATTACGGTAATATTGAAAAATATTTCCCTTGTCTTATAATATCTCTATGAAATTATTGAAATGACATTAATAAGATTTTCTAAATGATCCCCCAAAGCTTTGAAATATAAGGATCAACAATAAATACAAATTATATAGGAGTCACTACCATAAGTCTGGAAGGAAATTGGTATGTTACTGGTATGCCTTAATGCTGACTGAATCTATTATTTTTTAACCCATATTTTTATTTACTGAAAATGAAGAACTAAAATATAAATTACCTTCAATATCTAAGATGACATCACACAGCTTTCCGACCTGCCTCAGATCATCCATGTTTCGCAGAGCCTGATTGCCATAGAAACTGTCTGCTCGGTGGATCATTACATCAACACTACTCTCATCTGCTGCTAGCTCATCAAAGTCCATCATGGTGACACAATTTTATTTTTCCTCATCAATAAAACAATTCTACACATTAACTTCCCTATATTGTCAAGTGACACACATGTTGAAGAGTGGAATGATTTTTAGAGGCAGCTTGTGGAGTCCAAACTTCTGATGTTGTACAATTGGTTACAATCTCTCCTTCTCAGCCATTCTTGGACAGGAATATCTGAAAAATATAAATGCTTCATTTTGTCTAAACATGTTTTTACAAATACAATTCAAATTCAATTCAATTAAACTTTGCAATAAAAAATACATAATAGTATACAGCACGTGACACCGCGCTGGTCCAGACCAGTAAAAAATAATGTATTTTCTGGTAAATAAACCTCATCTTTTTCTCATCTTCATAGTCTTGAAAAGTCGGATGCAGTTTATTCAAAGACACATTAAATTGTCATTAAAGCTGACAAGATTTTTTCATTGTTGAAAGTTGTGGAACAACCAAGAAACATAATTTTGATAACTATTTGTTGGTTACTAAAAACATAGTATATTTTAATTTTTTTGATTAAAAATCTTCTTTATAAAGATTGTTTTATATTATCAGCAAAATTACTATTAATTTAATAGTGTTTTTCTATAAAAAATGATGTTGTTTTGTGATGAAAAACTTGTTTTTTTACAGCTATAAATGCATGGGAAATGCTCTACAATATGTATGTAAAAATTGATTGTGATTGTAATCAATCATAATCGTATAAAAAAAGGCAATAAATAATGTCCTTTATTCTTCATTTATTTCCTCCTTTTTCTCTTAATTTTTTCCCTTTTTATACTATAACTTTGATATTCAATACAATTCTATGAAGAAATAATTTATATTCTTTGAAAAATTAAGTTAAAGAAAGAAGCAACCATTTAAAAAAATAAAAAATAGTAATATATCTTCTGATCTATCAGTGATTATTCAGTGGAATTGGCTAACCCGAATTGTTAGTAAACTTGGCCTGCCATTTTTTTTTCAATTTCCTGATGATATGATTGATAATCCATTTTAGCCATTGGACAATAGCAGAGAACTGACTGGATCAAAAGTGTACGAATGTCTCAAATTGAGCTCTAAATTCATTCTATGGCCATACTAAAAGTAATGGTAATGACAGCAAAGTTATGTTATGTTGGAATATGGAAGTACTCCAGACGTCTCCTAGATAAAAAAGCACATTAGGTGGTGCTGCACCAGCCCGAGTTTGCTAAATGTCGAGATTTTAGCCCGATCGGCCCTCTTCGCGAATAATTTTGAGATTCAAGAAACCCCGTCTCCACCATCGCAAGAAGAGCGATTCCTGCCTGAGTGAGGCATCGATGCATTATGGTTTGAGGCCGTGAATAAATAATCCCGAGTGTGTCTGCACCTGCGAATAAGTGCGATAATTCGTAAAATAGCTCGCTATTTGCAAATAATCCCAAGTTGACTTGGGATTGCAATCTCGAGATTAATCCTACAAATTAGCGCGATAATTGCTTCTCCATTACAAATCATCTCGAGATTGTTCAGATCGGGATCATTTTCCGGATCAGAAATAGCGCGCTAATTTGAAAACTCGGGATGGTGCAGACGGCCCTATTGCGCATGCGTGATTGATGACATAATTTTCCATTCATGGATAATTCTGAGCTCTAAATTCTAAAGCGGAGTTGGGCGCAAGTTAAGCTTTAAATGGGAATAAATATAAAATGTAATTTTTCTGCTTTGTCATATAAAATTGTATTCTATGTTGATATTACGATCCTGAGAAGAGTTTCTGCAATGACGATGTTAACAAGTGGAATGCCTCTGTCGGTCTCACCTGCATCACGCAATTCAAAATAGCAGCAGTGCTGACCTTGAAAACTAAGTACTATAAAATAATTATTCACAATAAACACCATTCATATGATACAACATTCATTGACATTTGACCTTGATCATGTGACCTAAAACTTGTCAGTGATATTTGATAACCCCCATATCCACATTTTATACACTACAGTGTATATCTATAAACTTTGAAAGTAATGACAGCAACCTAATAATTACCTCTAAAATGGCCAAAGTTCAATGACCTTAAATGACCTTTGACTTTGGTCATGTGACCTGAAACTCGCATGAGATGTTCAGTGATACTTGATGACTCTTATGTCCAAATTTTATGAACTAGACCAATATATTTACAGAGTTCTGATGGTAATTCAACAAATACCCCAACACGGCCAAAGTCCATTGACCTTGGACATGTGACCTGAAACTTGTACGAAATGTAAGTGATACTTGGTTAATCTTATGTCCAAGTTTCATGAATCAGATCTATAAACTTTCGAAGTAATAATGGTAATTCAACAGATACCGTCATTATGGCCAAAGTTCATTGACCTTTGATGTTGGTCATGTGACCTGAAATTTGCACAGGATTTTCAGTGATACTTCATTACTCTTATGTCCAATTTTTATGATCTAGTCCATAAACTTTCAAAGTTGTGATGGTAATTCGAGAAATACCCCCAACTTGGCCAAAATTCATTGACCTTAAATGACCTTCGACCTTGATCATGTGACCTGAAACTCACACAGGATGTTCAGTGATACTTGATTAATCTTATGTCTAAGTTTCATGAATCAGATCCATAAACTTTCAAAGTTACAGGTATAATGGTAATTCAACAAATAATGCTCCCAATTTGGCCAAAGTTCATTGACCCTAAATGACCTTTGACCATGGTCTTGTGACCTGAAACTCAGGCAGGATATTCGGTAATACTTGATTAACCTAAGGCCCATGTTTCATGAACTAGGTCCATAGACTTTCTATGTTATGCTATCATTCCAAAAACTTAAGCTTCGGTTAAAGGTATAGTGTATGATTGGTTCATCTCAGACAAGGGCAGTGAATCAATTGTAAGGATATTATTTTCATGTATATCAGTGCTCTACTTAAGCACTCAACAGAAATTGGTATAACTCTTCTGTTTTGGTGATATTGAGGGGTGAAATATATATTACAGGAACTCGGTTTACCGATCGAGTTTGTTTCCGCCCTCTCGAGTTAGAAAACAAATTGATATTAGAACGCCGTTTGATTCATGCATATTCATTATAACATCGTGGATATTGATGAATACGTCATGGCGCATGCGCATTATCGACGAATGCTACACGCACAGCGAGAGCAGGGTAGGATGCCGCCACCGTCGAAAAAGCAACGCCAAAAGTCTCACTCTGCTATGCAGTTGAGACAAAAATCAATACTGACATGATATAATTTTTTTAGACAAGTGCACCCATCACTCGTTAAGGAATTTGTGATGTCCGTCATTAAAAATGGAAGCGAAATACAAATGTTTCACGTCAAGCTTAAAATTAATGATTATCATTTGCAAATTATTGTTAAAAAATTAGGATTAAATGATGTTCTATGGTCATAATAATATATACCGGGTATTGTTAATGAAAGCCAGATTTATTCTACGTTGATCGTGTGATGATTTTCCTTTCAGATCAATTTTGATCTGGTTTCAATAAAGCACAATGCACAAGCACGATCGATGACAATAAATTCCATTCATGAATTCACCAGGATTAAATTATCTCAGCACGTACATGTACAGACGAGTGAGACTCGAACTAGATCAAAATAAATTTCAAATTAATGGCAAATATGCATCATAATTACACAATAGGTTTTGGGGAAATATAAATCAAGTAAGTAGTAGTACTATGAAGGGGCAACAAAAAGCTCATTGGTTTATCAAGTATGATTTCACTGCATCATATGTAAACTTTGTACATGCTGCCCCCACCCCAGGCCAGCCCAAGACAGATTTCATTCATTAACAAGTGGAGCACCTCTGGCAGTCTCACCTGCATTACGTGATTTAATATAGCAGCAGTGATGACTTTGAAACAAACTATGAAATAATTATTCACAAAAAACACCATTGATATAATGATACAAGACTATGTTCATTGACTCTAAATGACATTTGACCTTGATCATGTGACCTACGACTTGTCAATGATACTTGATTACCCCTATGTCCACAAATCATAAATTATATCATAAAGTTATGACATGGCCAAAGTTCACTGACCTTAATGACCCTGGTCATGTGACCTGAAAGTTGCACAGGATGTTCAGTGATACTTGATTACTTTATGTCCAAGTTTTATAAACTACATACACAATTTCAGAGTTATGATGGTAATTCTACAATACAGTGATACTTGATTAATGTCAAAGTTTTATGAATCAGATCCATAAAACTTTCAAAGTTACATGTATGATGGTAATTCGACAAATAATGCTCCCAACTTGGTTCATTGATCCTAAATGACCTTTGACCTTGGTGAAGTGACCTGAAACTAAGGATGTTCAGTAATACTTGATTAACCTTATGTCCAAGTTTCATGAACTAGGTCCATATACTTTCTAAGTTATGCTGTCATTTAAAAAACTTAAGATTTGATGTTGGCCCTTGCCGCCGCCGTCAGAAAAAAATTGTGAGCGCGGTGGCTTCTTGCTCTTTAAGGGTGGGTATGGAAGTGGAATTTTAGTGATTAAAACTTGTGCAGCTCTGAGAACTTTCAATTAAAGTGAGGCTGTGAGCATTGTAATAGAATTGTGTTCAGTAAATAATTGTTCATTTGTTTACAACTCCTACACAATTTTAATACAGACACTGTGTACACGGTCATGGAATTGAATTCAGTAGTGCTGTTATCGGTAAGAAAATTCTCTGTCAAAATATCTTATCAACATCGATAACTATTCAAAGAACATAATCAATACACATTTTTTAAGCATTGATTAGTGATATTACAATATACTCGCATTGGTCAAAATTTGTATCTGCTATTGTACCAAGAATGCTTTAAAATCCGTGTTCATTGGATGTAAAGGATTACATAACAAACATATTTAGTATTTATTTATACATCCTCACCTTTCACGTTATTAGCATTATTTTACGGTTGGATGAAGTTTTATCAATAATCTGGGGGCTTTTTGGACATTGTTTTGAGCAGTCAACAACTTTCTCCTATCCACCATTTTTATATTGTGCTGTACATCTTCAAACGAAGAGGGCAGCAACATACATGTATGGCCGTGTGCTGCCTTGGATATTTGTTTTTGGTCGCTAAAATTGAGCTTACATGAATTTTTTCAGTACGATCAAATGAAGTCGAGTGCAGTCATGATGTTAGGATTTTCATAATTATTGCAAAGTGAGATCCGCATGCGATGTTTTGAAATCGGCAGCGAATTATTTATATGTGTGAGGAACTTCATGTTCGCTCTAAATCACCAATTTTGAGACTGATAGAAGCATGGAAAAGATGTGAAACTTTGTGTAAAGTAAGAATATTAGTTTTAATTGTTTTTAAAGATCATGATGTTGCATGAATTTTATATTTTCCCCCCACAAAATCCCACCTTTGTCACTAGGAATATCAGTGAATATATATATATATATATATATATATATATATATATATATATACATTTCTACTCATTTATTAATATTGAGCATGCATCGATCACATAATTCGAGCTTGATATGGCCTGACAACCATTTGAATAAAAAATACCAAAAGAAATAGTAAATAGTAAGGACCTCCCTCATCACTGATGTAAAAAAACAGGCTGAGAAAATGCCTCGTTTTAAAAAAAAATAGTAAGATAGCAAATAGTAATCTTGAACCCTCCTCATCACCGCTCTCCACAAACCCGGACGATCAACTACTTTCTTTTTTTACTTGGCCTAATTGTTATTTTGCGTAATTCGCATAATTAATTCGAAATAATTAGAATTATTGTTAAAAAATTAATAAGAAAAAGTTACATGGTCATCAAATTGAGCTTTCTTTCACCTTTCCATCATCATCGATACCTAAATTACTTCAAAGGGCTCAAAAACAAAGAAGTTAGAGCCTGTATGTTAAACTTAGGTTCAAAATGTTTACAAAAACTGGTTATGTATTCCATTGACTTTACCGTAATTTACATTGTAAGACAATCATGACAAAGTCAATGTCAATGGCCACAAATTTTGATTCATAATGCGCAACTTTAACTGAAATAACTTTATAATTCCTGGATTAGGGTTCTTGGTATCATTTGAAATGTCTTTTCAAGAACTTTCAACCATGTCAACATGTTCAAATGACACTAAATTTATTCATATTGGATGATTTTCATTTTTTTGTCACATTCACACCAGTAATTGAAGATTACTAGTGCACACGATCGGCGATTTAATTCATGTGGAGTACAGATACATATTCACGGGACCATGATATTACTCATTCAATAGCGTGCTTAAAATGTCGCGCGCGAAACATATAGTACAATACAAAAAAAATGACCTGTGTTAACTTTAGATCGAGAAGGAAACCGGACCGAAGATGAAAACCCTCATTCCTAACACTTGTCCTAACGTTAAAGCTGTTCTGGGATTGAAATTGGGAAAAGAAAACTTACCATATTACTTTATTAGCACTCTCAACTTCATCAAGTTTCAAAAAGACCTCTAGAATGTAAGCTGTACTTTAAATAATATTGCGAAGTATGCACCTTCACGCTGAATCTTGCTGCAAAGTACAGACTCGTACTCAGTACAAAAACATCGTCTACTATACAGTGCGTCCCAGAAAAAACGAAACCGAGATTTGGAGATGATTTATCATAACTTAATCATGAATACAATAGACAAATGACCTACCATTTTAAAGCTTAGAATCTCCTCTTTCATTTGAAATTACTATGATTATTTCTCATTCACGCATGAGTGAACAAAAACAATTCGAAGATAGGTTGCCAAAAACTCATTTGGCGGGGGGTATCTGAATTTCAAAAAGAAAATCTTATGACTAAAAAGTTCAATATCTGCTCTTTAATTTGATACCTTAATTTCAGAAAATGGTCAAGAAGTAAGAAATTTATGATCCCTCGAAACAATGCTTGTATTTCAATAATTTCATTAAATAAACGTGTTCTCACTGGTTTCCCACAGAAGCTAACGCATGGTAACAAAAGACCTAATGCATGGCTGATCGTCAACAAAACGGAGTGTCGAGTGAGTTTGAACGCTAGCCTGTAAAACCGCTTCATTTTATGAGATTATTGAAATTCAAGCCTTATTTCAAATATACAGAACTTTGTTATTTCTTGACCATTTTCTGTAATTGAGGTATCAAATTAAAGAGCACATATTGAACTTCTTAAAAATATGGTTTTCTTTTTAAAACCGAGATACGGCCCGCCAAGTGACTTTTTGGTATCCCCTTTTAAAATTGTTGTTGCTCACTCATGCGTGAATGAAAAATAATCTAAGTAATTTCAGCTAAAAGAGGAGATTCTAAGCTTTACAATGGTAGGTCATTTGTCTATTGTATTTGTGATTAAGTTATGATAAATCATTTCTAAATCTCGGTTTCGTTTTTTGTGGGACGCACTGTATATAATACTAGCGCTAGCTAGGTCGGTCGCGGATCGCGAGCAGGAGATCGGCAAACCACTGGAATACATCGGGGGGGGGGGGGGGGGCACATCCGGCCCGCCCCCCCTTATTCTTATGAGAGCCATACTAAAAAAATGTAATGTAGAAATGCCATTTTTGCCCAGATGTGTCCCCCTCCTTTTTGGATGCGAGGACCTTTTTTTTCCGCACGAAAAGACATGAAAAACCTTCTTTTTTTTTTTTTTTTTTTTTTGGGGGGGGGGCTTGTCAGATTTTTGTGAACCACAATAATATCTTGTAGGGTATAATTTTAAAGAAAATTAAATGATCTAATATAGTTCCACATTGATATTTACTAAAAACCGAGGAGGGATTATCGATTATAATTCTACATTATTTTAGTGACATTTTTTTCAAAGTTATATTATTCACATTTCCCTTTAATTGAATTGAGAGGTAAGAATAAATGTAAGAAGCCGCCGATTACTCCTGTTCTTCTGAAATTTATTCATAAAAAGAAAAAAACTTTTTCATGCATATATCAAAATGAGATTAATCGGAAAAAGTATGTTGATTATAAAAATTTGCTAACAAATCTTGTTCGACAAAATAAAAAAATTATTATGACAAAGTTTTTCGAACTGCTCACAATAATATGAAAAAAGACCTGGTCGCATATCAAAGGACAAGGCAGCCCAACAAAAGTTGATTTGAATAAAAAGAGAAAAATCCCACAGGCATATAACACTGAAAATTTCATCAAAATCGGATGTGAAATAAGAAAGTTATGACATTTCAAAGTTTCACTTAATTTAGAGAGTCAAAAGGGGCCTAAGCTTTCGATCCTAGCAGAATCTTCTTCGTTTCACAAAACAGTTATATGCACATCCTGGTCGGTATTCAAATGAGGAAATGATGACGTCATCCACTCACTATTTCTTTTGTATTTTATTATATGAAGTATGAAATATTCTAATTTTCTCCTCATTGTCAAGTGATGCAACGATTAATTCCTCCCTGAACATGTGGAATTAGCATTGTTTAATAATATAAAGTTCAGTCAAGTTGGTCCTTATTGTCAAATATGTAAAAAAATGAAATAAAGTACATTTCAAACAATAAAAAACAAAAGAAATAGTGAGTGGTGGACATCATCGACTGACTCACCTAGTTGTGCATATCACTGTTTTGTGAAAAATAAGCGAAACTTCAAAGTGTCAGAACTTTCTTATTTTTCATCCGATTTTGATGAAATTTTCAGCAGTATGCTAATTTGACCTTTCTCTATTTATTCAAGTCAGCATATTCCTGGGGTGGACTTGACCTTTAATGAATTGATTGGGAATGGAAAGAAAATGCCACTCCCAAATGATATGTATCATAACGAGTTATTGTTACAATCAAATTTACAAAAAGCAGAATATTTCAATAAATATTTTATTGATTTGCCTTCTAAAATATTAAGCAAAGAAATGTCTCTTGTCCAAACATCATACAAAGACTTTGTCTGTTCTAAATGACTCCTCATCTTTTTATTTTCGACCAACATCTGTTCATGAAATTTCTAATCATGTTTCTACTTTACAACCATCAAAGGCGTGCGGCTCTGATATTTCTCCAAAAGTCATCAAAAATTGTATTCAATGCATTGTTAGTCCTCTAAGTGATATTTTTTAATAAGTCTGATTCAAGGTATTGTCCCAGAAGAACTAGAAATTGCTAAAGTAATCCCAGTAT